>NW_010197205.1:0-41529 GCF_000695765.1 Mesitornis unicolor | reverse complement strand
GCTTGGCCTTTGGGCCGCTACCGGAGAGGCCGTGCCCGGTACCGTGCAGTTGTGCCTGGTGGTGCTGGGGGGCGGTGGGTTTGTTTGCTTGTTTGTTTTCTCTCATTTACCCCAAGCTCTGGTGCACTGGAGTTTGAGTTGCGCTCCTTGGCAACGCGGCGGCTTAGCAGGAAGTGTTTGGGATGCAACCGGTGCATTGGCAGCTCCGTTTGTTTGTGTTACTTTTCAGAGCTACGAACATCTTTAAATCAACCATAGATCAGTGTAGGAATCCTGCCTTGGTTTTGAGGGGGTTCTTAGCATTTAGTTTATTCCATATTTCAAATTCCATGGTGTATTTTCTCTGTTCCTGAACTGGAGAAAATAGACACTCTGTACTAGTTAATGCTTTTGAGCTCTGTAAGAGGGTTTACATGAATGCGTTCAAAGCTGAGCCACCACCTTCATTAAAATTAATCGTACAGACAAGTCTCTGTATGAGTAAGATCTTGATGAAATGCTCAGCCATGTGGTAATAACTCATTATAGGTGACATAGAGAATTTACTGAATTCTAATAAATTGTATCAACATTTGAGAACAACTTACTTCCTCCATAAGACACGAAAGAAATTAGTATTTAAGTTCTTCTCTAATCACTGCGGGTAAAGCTGTTGCTTAAGTGGACAAAATACATCCAGAAGATTTAATTAGCAAACTGATTGTTATTAAAAAAAATTGTTAGTGTCCTTTTTTTCTCCATAAGAGATTTATTAAAGTTGATACTCAAAAAGTGTGACTAGTACAAGGGTGTGTGGTTGTATCCAGTTATTTCACATGCATTAAGTATTTACAGAATGCTGTTAGTTCATCTCGAGATACAGTCACCACTGTTGTGAGTTGTTGGAGATTATTTATATAAAACATGTGCTCTGCTCTTAGCCTGGTTATTTTGAAAGAGCTATCAGCATGGAAGATGATGAGACCAGTTACACCACCGATGAAGAGCAGAAATAAATGCTGCCATTTCTGGAAGAGGAAGAAGAAGAAGACCAAGTTGGGCAGTTCTGTGATGTGAAAGAACACTGGGAAGGTGAAGGTGGTGAATTGCTTTGATAACTCACACCAGGCTCGCGCTGCTGCGTCTTTGCTGTAGTGGATGGGGACAGCACAGCTCTAGGCTTGAATGATACTCCCAGTGGATGCGGTGATGCCAGGGGTGTTCTCTAGCATTACACTGCAGCAGCTGTAACTAATCCAAATCTAATCCAGTCTTTCTGTAGGAGTAAATTCTCTACTTCTTATCTCTGTAGGTCATTTAGGTTCAGAGTTACTGGTGGTAAAAATCTAGCATTTGATTCAGTTCCATTGGCACTCGAAGTGCTCCAGACTCTCCTCTGGTTCTAGAATGGTGTAGGTCTTCCACAGACTTCAAGATATGAAGAGAGATACCCTAAGACATCTAAAGTGGCACCTTTAAATAGGCAGCTGATTTCCCTAACTGTGTCCAGAAGTAGGTTTCAGTATATTACAGGAGGTATTTCCTTGATGGCATAAATACTTAAGAAAAAGAGAGACTCCACATTTTGTCTTGACAGCAAGTATACTGCAACTTTGCATTTTGAAGCTCAAAATCTCTTTCTTTAATTACTCTTTTAATATCTATTAGGATACAAGCTTGAGGAAGCGCTGGCTGGTGGTGGCAAGATGGGACCCAAGGATGCTTCTGAAGGAGCTGGAAGCAGATCTGACTCTAGCATGTAAATAACTTGGTTTATTACCAGTTAGAACTAATTTCCCTTACAGTGTTAACTTGCCTTTTTGAGAGAAGATTTGGTTAATTCAGCTATGCATTTTTTTGTCAAATTAGTCATGGGCAATATAGACCTTTCCATAAAAAAGTAAATTAAACTGGTTAGTACTCTAAAATCAATGAGCGGAGTAAGATAAAGACAGACTCTGGATGCTTTTGAATCTGAGGCCTTTGTAGGCAGGTGCACATAGCGCGATGATTGCACTGCGTTCACGTGCGCTGCTTGGCTCCGCTCAAAGGAGCGTTGCACTGACCCGTTTACGCTCCTGAAGCCCAGCCAGCTCTTTGTAATCGTATGTGGTGGTGTGTTCATGTTCCCCCTTACTGGTAGAGCATTGGGAGCTGCTGGAAAGAGAAGTTTGGCTGCTGAAGAATATCAATGTTGGATTGTGGTTTTTTGTATATATATGGAGTTTTGTTCCATGATGTAAAGTCAGCGCAGAATTGGTATGATGAGAGATTAGTACAGTGTTGATTTTACACGTAGGTGGTACTGAGGATTTGCATCTCCATGTAACAGAGGTCACGCATAAAAAGAAATCTGGTGGCTTGAATGTGGCTTTAAGTGGCTGCTGCTCTGTCCACAAAGACCAAAATGCTGTTTGGCTTGTTTGCCACCCTGTTAATCTGTCCTGGTGTGACCTGCCACAGGCCTATGAGGCATGATGAAAAGCTCAAATGTTTATTAATGTATGAATGTGGCAAGTTGCATAGCACATACGGCTACTGCCATTAAATGTTACCACTGTCAACAGAGAAACTCAAAATACACCAAAAAGATTAAAAAATCCCCAAACCTCCAGACCTCTTCTTGCTATATGTTTAAGAACAACAAAATTATAAAATAAATTAGCTTACCCCACAAACTGATCAACTGAATGTAATACATTTTTAACTGGTTTAGGATGTTCCCTTTAAAGTTTTAAACTGTTCAGGAAAACCAGAATGGGCAAACCCTGGGTACAATCGGGAGGAGCTGCAGGCATTTCAAAACGCACAATTAATGCATTAAATCTGTATATAATTGTTCAACATTACATATCCAAGTCTAAAAATCTTGGCTGAAGTGCATGTATGTAAACTTCCTGCAGTAATTATTTTTCCTTATTTATACTGGTCATATCTGTAGCAGTTCTGCTAGAGTAAGAGTAAACCAAAACCAAACAATGCACAAATGCATAAGCATGGACAAACCTAATGTAATTTTTTAGTTTCTCTATGTTTTAGTTGTTAATTTTGTGTTTCAATTCCAAGGGAAAGCTTGGAACACTGTTTGGACGACATTAATAACATTCAGCCTATGAAGCGCACAGATAGAATTCGCATCTCAGCCTTGCAGAGGAGCCTAAGAGAGCTCAATGACATGGCCAAAAAGAAGGAACTTGTGGACCAAGAAGCCAGGTTTGTGTTTAAGTGAACATAATCATCAGCATAAATCGCCATCGGATACTGGGACACTGCGTCTGTTATAAATATTAGAGTTTAGAGAGCTTTCATTAAAAGTTAGGTGATGCAAACACTTGTTCAATGTAATGTATTCAATATATCCCCAAACCCTTGTAAAGAATTACGGATCAAGGATGAAAATTAATTATATACTTGAGAAAATGAAACACAATAACAAATGTTAAAGAAGAGATGTTTGGTCTGGGAGAATTAGATGCCAACTCCTTTCAGCAAAGTCTGCACAATTCAGCAGTCAGTTGGAAACATCAAATGGGAAATTAATGGTAAGTATTTTCTTTACCGTGATGGAAACGGCACATTCAGATTGGTGAGGTGACTCCCATGCTTTGAGATGCACCTGCTGTGAGTGCTCTGTTGTGTTAAGGTCACAAAGATGTTCTTTAGCAGAAAATGGGGCTGAAGAAGGCCAATGGGAAAAGATGCCATCTATGCTGTTGTCATAGTTGATATCTGAACTACAGGTGAAGTCAGAATTAACTCTCGTTATGTTTTTCTGGATTTTGGGGAGAAAATGTTTGAAATTAAGAAGGGCTGGAGAACCTCAGAGAAAGATCTTAAAATGGGCTGGTGGTGGGGAGCTGAAGGGATCCCAGCTGGGAATCTTGTCCCTGAAAGGAGGAGTTTCATGGGGAAGAGGAAAGAACTTACAAAATGGAAATAATCTGGTTGGTTTTTTCTTGCAGAGACAAGCTGCGTAGCTGTCGGCTGCGGATCAAGGTGCTAGCAAAGCAGCTGGAGTATGTAGACATGGAAACAGAGAAAGAGGAGGAGGCTGGCAATGTGTAGGTAGAGTACTACGGAATGCCAAAGATTGCAGACATCCACTGTGTTTATCTGTGGAATTCTTGAGAGAAACTTTCCTGGTTTCATCTCTTCATGTTTTTGCACAGCTGACAGAATTTTTAAGTGCATCTACTGAAGATGTTAATAGATCCATGATGAAACCCATTGCCATTCCAGTGCATTCACTCCCACGTTGGTGGACACTTTTATTGCAGTCACTGTCTGGTTGATGTATTTTCAGCAATAATTCCTCCTTTAGAAGTAAAGAATAATGGTGCATCAGTTTAGGAATCATTGATCTCTCTGCTGTCTGGCCTAGAGGTAATACTCTGTTAGGTAAATCAATGCAGAAAGAGGTGGGAATTTAGGAACGGATAGGGAAGTGGCATATACTTTAAAATACAACAACAAGAGGTAATTAAATCAGCCTGCCCCACTACTGTCAGTTAAGTTTTTAGAGTCTCAATCACTTCTCTGCAGTGTGATGAACCAACACCAATGTGCTGTGGCAGTTCTGGAGGTCATGGTTTTGCTTGTGGTAACTCAGTCTATGTATACATGACTTGGGTGTGTGTGTCTGCTTTATGTTGTGAAATGCATGAATGCCTTTCAGGAGTAGCTCTGCACACAGGAGCTGTTCTGAAACACTTTAGCAATAAAGTGGGAGGCAATTTACTGTACTCTTCACATTTGGTTTAAATAGAAAGAAGTGGGTGGCTTGTGTACCAGGGGCCAGTGTATTGTGAACAAACTTTGCAGCTGCATTTTATGAACTGTGCTAATCTTCCAGTTGGTATATTGAAATCTTCCAGTTGGTATATTGACGGATGATGCAACGATAGAGGTAGGTTAAATGCCAAAATGGAATAGCTGCTTCAACAGAAATGGGGAGTTGAGTGCTAATGAGGCTCCTGCGATGGGTGCTGGTGCTCCCTGGTTGGTAACAAAACAAGGACAGAAAAGCACTGTACGAGTTTTTATGCTTTTGATGGGTCCAATTGTGAGGCCTAGATGTACAGAAAAATAGCAATCCTCACAGTCTATTCTATTGAGCAAGTCAATAGTGGAGTAAGAAGACTTGATAGCTATCTGGCTGATAAAGCTTGAAGGCATCATGTTTTAGCAGTAATGTAAATCCTGGCTACTCTTAGCATTACTGATGGCCAGTACAAACATTTTGAAGTTCAAGTAGTAAGTGCAGGTAGAAGATCCATTTCCAGTTTTCATTTCAAGGAAAGGAGTTCATGCTGAATGTAGTCAGTCACTGTTGATTCTGTAGTGCACTGACTGCTGGTTTTCCTGGGTAGAGAAGACTGAGGAAAATAAACATTGTAGGGAACGTACATGGAATATTTGTAGGGCCATTTTAAATGCAAAATCAGTCTCGGTTCTCTAGGTTCACCTAAACTTAATAAGACTTCTTTTATTAGCTTGAGAAATGAGTAACATTGAGCTACTGGTCAGTGCTTCTGAAATAAATACTCCTCTGCAAACTTTAACCAGTGTGTGGTAGTTTAAAGAAAGCTGTGCCTTTGAATGAAGAATGGACACTCAGAAGGCTAAATAAGACTTTGTAAATTAGTGGAATTCTAATACATAAATCTCAGCTTCAAAGTCATTTTTAATGGCTGCTGTTCTTGTTGGGGGGAATTTTTGTGACCTTTATTAGTTCCAGTTTCTTTCTGATTGTTTCTCTTTAACGTTAACAGCGCAGCCTTGTCCCGCCTTCAGGCAATGCACAGACGACTGCGTGCTGAGCTGCAGCAAGAGCAGGATTTGGAGTTGAAAATTGCTTTGACACTAAAAGAAAACACGTAAGTGAGGTGATGGGAGTTGATCTTTATGTTCTTCATGTGCTGTTTGACCCTACCCTTCAGTAAGTGCAAGAGTGTAAATACTGCTGTGAAAGCAGCTCACACTTTGTTTTAAAGGCTTGAGATGTGGCAGATAGAAACCGCACAGGGAAAATACGAAGTCTTCCATGAACAATTTAAAAAAGTTGAGGAGGAGCTAGAGATGCAATACCAAGAACGAGCAAAGTTGCGGATTTGGAAGGAAAAGATAGCAGCGCTGCGAGCAGAAAAAAACCAGCGGTCTAGAGAAAAGTAAGTGCCTACAAATCAGACACTGCTTCCTTTCTCTGTGTTATTTTTAGCCAATGTAGTGTTGCAGGTGTTGAGAAAATGAGCTAATGCAAATACTGCTGGTATTGTGTTTCTTAGCTGGGTGTTGCTTCAGGAGTATTTTATGAGGAAATGGCATTAAAGTAAGAATTGGCCGCAGTCTTGCAGTTACACAGGTAAAGATTTCTGATCTATGAAAATAAACGGTTAAAGACAGTATTAGTGAGTGTTTTTTGTCTAAGGAAGTGAAGTTTTTTAGGTCAGGTTAGCTGCACGTGTCCACGTTGTTGCTGGCCACCAGGACCTTCTGAATTTAGATCAAGTTCCTCAGGATTTCTTGGGGAGATGGACTGATGTCCTCATTTCAGCGCACATTCATGAACTCCCCGCTCACACCCTTGGATGTCATCGTGTTGGACTCGAGGTTTCCTCAGTCCTGCTGCAACTGTTGGTTTGCTTGTGTTTTGTAGAAGAGAAGAGAAAGCTCAGAAAGAATGTGAAGAAAGGCAGAAAAAAGTGCGTGAAGATGCCAAAAGGAACCATGAAAAAGCCGTCTGCTTCCTGAGGAAAAGCATGGCCAGGTTATTCTCCTGTCATTTTGCATTCTCTGGTGTGCAATACTTTGGTCTTTGAAAAATATAGATTTTTCTGCTAGCTGTGTCTTCTGTTACACTTGGAAATCTCCTGCCATCGTACCAGTGCTGTGAAGCATTCAAATTTTCGATGGCACAAAAGGACTTGGAAAGGAGAACTCCACTTTCTGTCCATACTTAACATGGTCTCCACAGTCCCTGTAGCTGAAGGGACTCTCTTTGATGAGATGCAGAGGGGTCTGACTACTTGTAGGCATGAATAATGACTGGAAACACTTTATATGTGTGTTATTAACTGTAGTCTGAAGTGCAACTGAATTCCAGGTTTGAAACTTGCACTCTGCTGTTCTGTGTCCCTCTGAAATGTGGTAAAAAAGCTCTCGTGCTGTCTGGTAAAAGTGGTTGATGGGCCACTCTGAGCTTCTGTTCTCTGGTTGATGGGAAATTAAATGTTCTCTTCATAGGTTTATGTTTATATCATTACTGTGGTGTTGAATAATTTTGCTACTAAAGAAACTGTGAATATTTGTTACTTTACTTGTATCTTAGGACTCATTTGAAAAAATGATTGAAATAATTGCACTGTTTCTGTGTTGGTTCACTCTTCATTAGATGGAATGTGCAAACTTGTCATCATTAAGACAAAAACCCAACCAAATAGATTTTTATTTTCCTGAGTAACGTATCAAATATATCAGTCTTACTGACTTTATTTCTAGTTTACCATTTTATTAGCTGGAATAACCTCAGACTTGATTTATGCCCACATATTTCTAGCTTTGTTTTTGAGGTTTATTTTTAACGTGGCTACAAGTGATGGGCTGCTATAAAGTTCACTCCATCATTGTTTAGGTATTGGTTATATGAGCAATACCTGAATTCATGTTAGCAACTAGACATATGTCATAATATGGAACACGTTCTTCATACCCAAAATTTAAAACAAGTTGTTGAGCAAACCAGTTGAAAGCCTGTTGGCACTCGGAGCTTGAGCGGTGCTGCATGTAGAGGAGTCTCCCAACTGTTCGGCTTTACCTGCACCCGTATCGCAGTAAACACAGAGCCGTACAGGAGGAATGTCTGGTGACGCTGACAATTACTACTTGTCAGGTTCAACATTCTAATACTTAAAGCTTTCCAGGATATCAGCCTGAAAGATTTCACTTTGCTTACAGAATTCATGAAAAAAATGCAATGGAGGAAGCAAAAACTCAGGAGCATATGGAGAGAAGGATCCAAGCTGTGCTTTCCCTGAAAACCAGCATCGCTTCCAATCGGGTACTGCTGCCGCGGCGTAGCTGGGGAGTGACGACATGGGCCTGTGAGGCTGCTGGCTCTTAATGAACTCAACTTCAGCTTTCACTGTGGAATTGTTGTGCGATGCCGTCAGATCACCGACCAAATTTCTCTTGAAACTGGGGAGAATTTCACTATAGGAATGATGGTGTTCAATGTCTATGGGCAAACTTTGACAATACTACTTATGGGGTTTATTGCGTCAGCAGTCCAGTTGTTCTAGTAGGGTAACTCCCTTGAAAATAATGCGTACTACAAATAACTTCCCCGAGAACTCATCCAGAAGTATTTGCACTTATTTGGATCCCAGTGCAGAAATACTTCATATGGTGAAAACATACGGAAGAAAAACAGCTACTTAAGAATTTAAATAATGTAAACTAAGAATTTCTGAGCTGTGCTACTTTGCTCTTCTACTTATGTTCTATAGAAGCTGAAGGAATTATCTCAATACTGATTTGATTAGAACTGCATCTTTTGCCAGGGCAGGCCAGAAGGGTAAAGTAGCCCTGGCCTAGTCAGTACTTTCAACATCTCTGCGCACTATGGCTACTGTGTATATTAAAACCAAGAAGTTCTACTTCAGAGAAACCTACCACAAATTTATACTTGGATAAGGGGGCCGACACTTGATTCTCTTATTTATTATTCTTTAACATGTGAATCAGATATGTAACTGTGGCTTGTGTGGTTTCGTAGGAAAAACTCCAAACTCTCCAGGTTCAGAACAAAGCAATGGCCTTTGAGGCCAAGAAGCAGGAGATGAAGATGAGGGAAGCCATCTTGGCAGAAGGAGGCAATGTTGACAAGGAAATTATTCTCCGTAAACGACTGCTAGAGCATGAGAAAGAGAAACAGTAAGTACTCCTATCTGTATCAAATTCCCAGCTGCTTACTGATGCTCATGCAGGAATATATTGGAGCTCTTAATCACATCCTGAAAACTTAACGTCTATGATGCTCTCCCAAGGGAGTGAGCTCATTCTGGGACTCTGTGTGTGGTATCTGTGTGGTCTGTTTGAAGAGACTTGAACTTTTAGCTTGGGTACTATTCAGAGGACCGGAGTTAGGAGCCCATGGTCTATGATTACTGCCAAGAAGATACAGCTACTCCAGGAGGGAAATTCAGTGAACCCAAACTGGATGCCTGAAGTAGCTGTACTGCTGCATTTCCCTATGAAAACTGAGTAGCTTCCTTAGGCTTTTAGAGATGGTCTCTGGCAGATTGCACTGCAGTAAGGTCAGGAGCAAGGTACTCTCCTTCCAGCTTTTTTTTATTGAAATGACTCCTCTGCCTTTGTAGCCAAGTCAGTAGGAATGTGCCTGTATCTCATCTGGTCCAGTGCAAAGCTTCATGGTTGTTTTAACCACTTAGGAAGATGAATTTGAGCAAAGATACCAAACAAATTCATATGTTTCAAGTTCAGTACTTACCTTTAACCATTCTACCCCCTTTATTAAATCCACTGGATTTCAGATAGGCAGTTTTCTTTAAACTGCTAACAAAGTTGGGGAAATGATTTAAAAACGACGACTGTATTCTTTATCAACTCCTCAACTTGTGAAGTACTGTAATTGAGTATATTTAGTCTGCAAAAAATGTATAAATAGCTTCAGAATCGCCAGGTGTCTTGACACAAGTTACCACTGCACCCAATTTAAAGACTTGCTCTTTAGCTTACAAGCTCAAAAGAAACTGGACTGTAGTTAATGTTATTATTAAACAACCACAGTTGGTTTAATGTTTCTTACAACATTGGATTACAGAGCTTTTAAAGAACGGCAAAAAACAAGAAAAATCGAGATTGTATCTAAAATTTTGCAAGAAAGAGCTTCTATTCACAAGCAGAAAACAAGTCAGTCGTGTACTGAGGCAATTAAGGGTGTTGGTAAACATAAGGATTCTTCACTGTGGAGAATGAAGACATGGCAATATATTGAGAAGACCTGCAAACAGTCAGCAGGAGCAATACCCCAGGTAAACAAAGGCTGAAGAATTAACTCTCTTTACATTTGTTTTTAGTCAGAGGTGCAGGTCTGTGGATTCTTTTTCCTTCATAGGCTACAACCAAATACTGGGCAGTCCAGGACAAGTGGAGAGTCATTTCTCCATTAGATCTCTTAAGGACTTCTGGTCTCCCTTTGCTTGGTTGCTGATGCTTGTTTGAATAAAGACACTGTCCTGTTTGCGGGGTTTGTTGTGGGTTGTTTTAAGGGCGTTTGTAAGAAGAAATGAATTTTCAGACACATGAATTGTAATAGCATCAAAAGCCATGCAAAGTGCCCTCAGTTCCTGGTCAATGACCTTCAGGATTCAGTTCAGTTTTTCAGCACCAGAGAATGTTCCCACGGTGTTAGAAGGGAAACTGTGGCTCCTTCTGGACATAAGCCACCTGGATGGGCATTTTTTTTTGTAATCTGCTCAGTATTCCAAGGCGTACTGGCCTGGAGAAGGGAGGTGAAGTGAATTGAATTCCCTGATGAAACCGGTTGCTTCATGCAGACTTTAGGTATTTAAAAGAAAAGGGGTGGAGGAAAGGTGTTGGTAGAAATAGTCGTACCACCACAAAACAACAAAGTCCTTGGTTATCATGTGGTATGATAAGTATCCGTACTCTCATGCCTGAGAACAAGTTTCTACTCTCCTACAGCATACAGTTAACATCATATAGATGCTTTTAACATAAGATTTTGTCTGCATTCAGTGTTTTAAGAAGGGATTGACCTTCGTTGTCATCTTTGGCCTCTGAGCTTTATAGACCTGTTATTTTTATATTAATCTCCTCAGAAACTGTTAACTGTTGAAGTAACTTTCCTCTAGTAATTTTTAAATACATCTTCAAAACCTGTGTTCTTTCGCAGAAGCCATGGTGCTCTCCGTCACCTTCTTCTGGTGAGAGATCTGCTTCTGTAGGAGAGATTGCAGGAAAAATACCCCATGAAGTGCTCTCTGAAAGTGGTGAAGATGTGGAAGAGGGGGACAAGACCCTGGTAGAACCAGAGTTCCCGGGGCTTTGGAGTCGGGAATGGGACTTGCACAAGGTAAATGCTGTGATATCCCTTATTAGAAATAGGAGAGAAAAAGAAAGAAAAGTGGAGCAAACCCTTTTGTAACTGACTCACTATGAATTTAGTCTTCACCAAATTTTGGTGATGGCCATAGAAATACATTGATAGATTGGAGAAGCTTCATTTGCCTCTCTAGTAGCTGTAGATTTCTGATGTAATGACACTGCCAAGTGCTGCTTTAAGAATCTTGCTTAAAAAGAAGAACTCTCTGTTTCACAGTTTAAATGCAGACTTTACATTATTACACAGATGCAGACATTCGGATGTGAGAATATCATCAGAGCAGTTGCGTTTGGCACTGGTCTTGTAGTGTCTGTTCTCTTAAAGAGAAAATAATTCTTCAGTTTTAGTTCAGGGATACGTGAAGACAAACATCACATCCTGCTCACTTGTTTAATAAAAACCAAACATGACTTTCTGCTGAGCTGGCAACACAGATTGCTTTATGTGGAAACAACTTTCTTGTACCGTACTACACAAAGGAAAGCAAATCTTCTAGCATCGTAACAGATCTCTACACTCTAAACAGAAGTAAATCGTGCTCTTATAGAGTGGAATTGTGTAGTTAAGATCTGAAATGTTATTCCAAGGTTTACTTGCATGTGCTGTTTTTTATGAGATGTAGAAGATGTTTAAGAGCAGACTTTGTAATCAACCAAGGAGAAATCATGTCAGTACATGTTCATATCCTTGCATGAAAGAAGCGCAGAGCCATTTCCTAACTAAAATGTTGCTGTGAAGTTAGCTGGTTCTTGGTTTTTTTCTGAATGAGGATTTGTTGGGGGAACCCTTTAAGTGCAGAAGAGCTAATACTACCATGAAAAACACTGTCATAGTGTTGGATGATGATGAGCTACAGAACAGACAGCTGAGAAGAAATTAAATTACTAAATCAAATCTAGAAGTTGGGAGGCTGAGTTTGATCAGGAGAGAAACAAAGGCTGCCAGATACTAAAAGATGCCCTTTGCAGGCTTTTCTGCTTTGAGCTACAGATGTTGTGATCACACTTCCTTACAGTCATGGTGTATTTTATGGATGTTCCTCATCAGATATCCAAAGAAGAAATGGATCCAAAGCAGCTGGCTACGAGGGCAGTGAGAAAAGAAATGTTTGAGAAAAAAATGGAGGAACTCCAAAGTGGGATTTTTCACAAGCGAACAGCATCTGGTCGTGAACATAAGGGATGCAGTTTCTATAGTAAACCAAGTTGCATTCACTTCAAGGTTAGTTGTCCCATCCCGGAAGCCCGAGTTCCTGGTGTTAAGGGCTGTTTTGAAAGGGTTCTCGGAGCAAGGCAACGCTTGATGGGTTTATACAATACCTTGCACACAGGCTGTGATCCCAGTAGGGGCTGTGAGCACAACTGTGGTAAAAGTGGTTGGTTTTGTCATTACATGTGTAAATGCTGCTTCCTGTAACCCACACCACCTGCTCTGTTTGGTGTTCCAAGGATTTTGATGTTGGTCAAATCTACAAAAAGAAGATAGTTTTGATAAATGCATCCTACAGTGCTAACTTCTGCAGACTGCTGGGAATCAGTGAATGGCTCAAGGACTTCATCAGTGTTCAGTAAGTAAACTGCAGACCACTTGCTTGTTTTACCTTTGTACCACAACAGGAGATGTAACCAAACTCTGTAGCAAATGAAATAGTTTTCAGTAAATAGATCTAGAGGGTTCTATTCCATTCTTGTGTGATAAGGAATGGAGCTGTGTCTGGGAGCTGAGGAGCAAGAGGCTCACTGAGCCTGAGCTGCACGCTGTTGGTCTCTGTAGTGGTGACAGCAAGGGACCGGTCTCTAATCTGTGGGAAGCAAAACAGACCTGTGGTAAATGCCAGTAGAGCTTTTTTTTTCCTTTCCAAATGTCAGACCCTTTTAGAAAGGAGAAAAGGATCTTTTTGAAGGTACAAAGAGATGAAAGAGGACCCAAGCTTCTTTCTAGGCCACCAAGAGCCGTTAAGCCTACACAAACCTCTCTCACCAGCTGCCATCCTTTGTGGCATGATTCACGCTAATTTCCAGATTACTGCTGAAGTTGAAATGTGAGGAAGCAGATGAAATCAAGGAATCCAGAGCAAAGAGTGCTTAAATTGAAACCCTGTGGTCTTTCCCATCAATCCGTTCCTATGATCCTGATGACTGACAGGTTGTGTAAAGAAGTGCTCTGTCCAGTTGGGAGAGATTGCAAATGTGAAACTCCTGAATTCTGAAACGCGTTTCCCTTTTCTGGTTGAAAATGTTTAATCTTGCTTTTGTTTGGTTTTAATTTTGATGAAGTTGTCATTAGCCATGTATGTTCTGTGTTTCCGCATGGCCCCGTTTGCTGAGGTATTCCCGTGGCTGACAGCTTTGAGTTACCCGTTTTGTCAAGTTCCCTTTCTGTTTGTCAGGCAGAAGAGGCCTCCAGTAGCGCCTCAATTTCATTTAGAGTGCAGCTGTGAGATTTCTTGTCTTCTGATGGGCATATTGCTTGCATCAGAGACCATGAAATGAGGCATTGAAATGACTGCCAGTTTCTATTCAAGATAATTCTGATACAGTTTGCAGTAAAAGCAGCACATTCTCTAATCATTTGCAGCGACCTTCTTTATATTTCCTCTTCTTTTCCTGTTGGGACAGGTGAGATGTTACAGATGGACAATGGGAGAAGGCTGCTTCCTCTTACAATAGGCGATGGGCCCACCATATTTTTCATAATGTTATTGAGCCTCAGCTTCACCCATTTGGCTGCAGTCTCTTTGTCTATAGCATGAAGGCAATAATTCTTGCCTTTTAAAAGCACTTCAAGACTTTCTAATTAAAACCTCAAGAAGAAATCAGCCTTTGTTGTTGTACAATTGCAGCAGGGTTCTGTAGCTTTTCATTAATCTGTCACTCATTCTGACTTTTCTAAGTAATCCAAGTGGGGAAAAACAAATAAAGTAAAGAAATAAATCTGCTGTTGTTACCAGAATGGGATCTGGATGTTTCCTACATAGCTTTAATTCGGAGTTTTATGTTCGTTATCTCCATAGTTTTGACCCACCTGGCAAAATGCCTTCTGGAATGTCCTGTGAAGTGCTGGTAACATTTAAGCCAATGGTAAGTGCACCTGAGTGCTAAATTACACAGTGGTGAGGATCCTGGTATAATCCAGGTGTGTTCTAGGGGCACGTTTTAGAAAAATGCCTCGGTATTCTTGGAGTGTGTTTTGAAACTTGCTCCAAACAAAAGGATTTATAATATCGCCCAGCTAAAGTTAGCCGGGCAGTTACCAAAGGCTGTTTTAGAGGAGAAATGTACAATCTGCAGAGATAAGTTTTAATAAGTTACTCAAAGAAAGAGTGGGAATACTTTTCATCAGACTACGTAGGCTAAATCTTTGTAAATTAATTTAGGGTTTTTCTTTTGTTCTTTAGATAAATGAAACTCTGGAAGGAGAAGTCATGTTTATGGCACAGACGGGTCCTTTCTCTGTTCCATTGAAATGTACAGTCAAGAGATGCCTTGTAAGTGACTTTTTAAAAGTGTGTTAAGAGTCACTGTAACAGTAGGAATAGAAAGTGTGAGATAGCAGAAACGCGATTGAAAATGTTTAGCAAGAGTTATTTATCTTTATTTCTTTTTTCCTTTTAAATGGAGAGTCTCTTTCCAGAAAATGCTGCTTTCTCCG
Organism: Mesitornis unicolor; assembly: GCF_000695765.1. Taxonomy (NCBI): domain Eukaryota; kingdom Metazoa; phylum Chordata; class Aves; order Mesitornithiformes; family Mesitornithidae; genus Mesitornis; species Mesitornis unicolor. Next base: position 26,753 of record NW_010197205.1, on the reverse strand, counting down.
GACTGAAATGGAAATGGCTCAGTTTAACAAGATATTGTTTTAATGAGTTGGCTTCTACAAAAAGGCAGAAGGATGATACCCACAGTTCACGGTGTTATTTGATACTGTCTTTGAAATGATAATAAGAACTTTAAAGTCTTGTTCTTGAAAAGGTGGATGCCCGTTCAGTTGACATTAGTGACTATCTAGGACAGTAGTAATTAATGGTTTATCTTCCCCCAGCTGGCACTGGATAAAGAGCTCATTGACTTTGGCAGCCATGTGGTGGGAGAGACAATTTCACGGACCATCAGCCTGACGAACAGCGGAGCTTTGGGGACAAGATTCAGAGTTCAGACATCAGCAGGTGACAGCAGAACAAGCAGAGCAACGACAAAATCTCCTCCTGGAGGAATGGTGGGTTCAAAAGCAGTTCCCTAAATCAACAGAAAGGTTCTGCTTTGCAAAGTGTGGTAGGACCCTACAGAATCATGGAACGGCTCAGGTTGGAAGGGACTTTGGGAGATCATGGGAGTGGAGCAGAGACTGTTGAAGAAATGTACCAAAACTCAGACACTTGGTGCAGAGCTGACAAAATGTGTGGTGTTAGACCTGCTACGCATGCCAGTTAACAAAGTTGACAGAAAGCTGAGGAATCCCAGGAGCTGTACTCCTCTGTGTAGCAGATAATTTTAAGTGAAAAACACTTACAAAGAAAGCATGTGTACAGTTCGTCTTTGCATGTTAGTGCTGTGTGGCAGATTTTTGAGAAGACTGAACAGCTTAAGTCTGAAGATGTGCTTGCTCCTTCTCTAAATATGTTTTGGATTCTGTTCTTTAAGTGAGGAAATCTTCAGATCGAAAAAGAAAAAAACCACAACTAGCCAAACAAAACACCCAAACAAAACCACCCACTGTGGTTAGATTTGACATAAACCTGCCGGTGTTTCCACTAAACAAAACGTTAGTTCTGTTGATTGTAAAATAACTAGCACTGTATTGTATTATATTCTTATATATATTACAGCCCATGATATTATTCACCTGTTTTGCCAGCCAGCAAAAGTTAGATCTGCTCATTGATAAAGGTCGAGTAGAATGTGCAGCTTTTAGAAATTGCAACACATTTCACCACTTCTAACGTGGAACAGTTGCAAGAGAACACAAGTCTGACTTGCAACTGCTTGATTAGAATTGGAGCTGGTGCAAGCTAGGTGAACTGTCACAGTGACTATGTTTTGTCTGTTTTCTGATAGGTGACTCAACATTTCAGTGACTTTGGCCCTGAGCAGAACGTCAGCGATAGCTCTGGGACATCTGTAGCTGAAAAGGGGGAACAAATCTGTGTGGACCACGGTGAGGAAGTGGCCTCCTGTGCGGCCCCAGTGGAGCAGCAGAGTGAGACCAGGCTGAGCAGCGGATCCACAGGTGAGCTGCCTGGAAAACTGGGAGTTTTAGAAGATGGGCAGTGCAGTTTCCCAGGCTAAGCGTTACCATCCCATCTGGGGAGTTTCCTGTGCAATTCAGTTTGCAGTGTTACTCAGTAAATCAAGTAGTTCATCCTTCTGGTAGTAATGTTGTATTTGTTTGTATGCTGCCTTAAAAAAATGACTAAAAATAATGTACTGACACCATTATATCAAAAGCAGCAGAGAATCTCACTTCTCATTAGCGATCAACAATTTGGTCTTGGAAGAATACAGAGACCAAGTAGCTTACAGAAACAGCAGGGTTGTTACCATCATTCTTGTCTCAGCAACTGAATACCCACTTCTCAGAATAGAAATGCACATGACAGGTTTATTTTTATAGCCTGTAATTCTAGGAACAAGGAAGCAGAAAGATGAACCTCCTCGGACATTTTCCATCTCATTCCTGATGTTTACTATGTGCTTAATAAAATCCAGTCTTGTAGAAAAAAGGACTTTCTTAATTTCTTTATCATCTGTGTTCTTTGATTTAATTTCTTCGGGATATTGATTGTTCCAATCTTTAAATATTCCACTATTTCTATTTCCCCATCGTTGGTCTATGTTATTTGATTTGCAATATTGACCAAAATCAATGTACTTCTGCTTGCTTTGATATTTTTTAGCGAATAGATGCACACATCCAGCATTTTGTGGCATTTGTGTGTTGTTTTTTCCAGAACAACTTGGTCAAGAAGTATCAGATTCTGGATCACATCTAGGCACAGACGATGTCTGTAATTCAGTGGAACTTCCTCCTGAAGAAACACCAGCTGAAATTATGCTTGGAAAGGTGATGAATATCCTGAGACACAGACAAGGTTTTCACTACGCCTGCATCAAGTGAACTGCTGTTGCTCCAGTGGGAAATGCTTAAGTACCTGACTGACTTCAAGCCCACTGGATTTCACTGTCTCAGTTAATTCTTCAAGTAAAATCAAATTATATATTTGCCCTTTCCTTTGATCTATAAAGACTTATGTGAGCTGAAAGATTCTGTATATATTTACATTTCTCATCATTTAACTTTTTTTTGGTCAAACTGATTTTTCTGCTGTTGTCCCACGGTTCTATGAAGTCCAGTGACAACACAAGAGATGGGGCAGGAAGAATGACTGGGAAATGTCAAATTTGAGCCATTAAACCTCCTAGGGAGCTACTGATACTGATTTTTTTTTTCCCTTGCACAGTGTATTCAGTTTAGTTACAAACTAGGTGTAATACAGTGTTTGTATAGTATGAGTATATACTGCTTTATTTCAATATAATTTATAGCCATATATAACTATAGTAAATAGTAATACAGCTAGACTTTCATTTAAAATCATGTTATTTCTTGTTTAGGTTACTGAAGGTGAAATCGGACCCTTCAGCTCAGTCAAACTTCAGGTTCTGTTTGTCCCAGCTGTCCCTGGGGATGTGCAGGCAGAGTTTGTGATCATGTTTGACAACTCAGACTGCAAACCAGTAAGTGATTTTGTGCAAGACGTGCTACAAAACACTGCAGAAAAAAATAGTTTTAAAAGCTCCTACTTCTGCTTTTCCCAGGAATTAAAAGAGCTCAGAATCCTGTATTAAAAACCGCAGAAGGTGGTAGAAGACAGATATGTTCATTAACATGATAATATTCCCATTTTATCAGACATCGTACTAGAAAACATCTCATATCCTGGGACAAATATGAAAGTATTCCCAATCCACCTAGTTTATTTTCTTCCTGATATAGCAGAATTGGAATTATTTAGCATGCAGCAGTGAAACTGATGTGTGAAAGCTGGAAGAGATGACAACTTCAGTTTCCACTTCTGCATATTTTGATTCTGCACTTCACTGGAAGCCAAATTCTGCCTGGGAACTGCTCACGGAAGCTTGCCAAAAGAATAAAGAAAGACTTCCAAGCAGCTCTGTAGGCCACTCTTGGCTCTCTGTGGGCTCCAGATGGAGTGGGCTCCAAAAGCAGCCGCAGGTGCACACAGCGCTCCTAGGGGTGCGCTCTTTGAGGATCATTTTATCCAGGGCTCAGCTCTGTGGTCACTGACGTCAGACCTCGGGGCGCTGTAGGAAGCACAGCACTGTGCTCCATTCCTGGGTTTCTTTGCTGGCCAAACAAACTGCAGTCTCTTGGGTTTCTGAATTAGAGCGTGTTCACTTAAGCTGTCGTGGGCAGCATGCTGTTCCTTCATGTGCTTTGTCAGAGAATCCAAACCGAAGTCTAATTCTTTTCTGCTGGGATACTATAACATCTAGGCTTTACTTTGAAAATTATTTTAATAGCTTTGTCTAATTAAAGAACCTGTTGCAATATGAATAATAAAATACTTCACTCAGCTGTAGTTTATAGCAGAAATTCCTGCTCTGTCTAGATCAGTAAGAATCTGAGAGTAACAAAAACAATTACGTTCTTGATTTGTGTATTAACAGCTGTACTTCAGTGCTGTTGGAGTTTCTATTGATGTGCCGGTTTGGGTGCCCAATCCCAACATTGATTTGAAGATCTGTATGTATGACCGACTTTATCAGGATTGTGTTGTCATTCAAAGCAGGTGAGCTGCCCTTTGTTATCAGCTGCCTCTCATAGCTAAATAACGAGATTTGAAGTCACCAGTTCCTAGGTTCTGTTTTGCCAGACCCACCATCGTGGGAAGCTGAAGAACAGTTTGGTTTTTCTCTTGACATCCTGATTACGAGTCCTCTGAGCTCCGCTGCTGTGCAAACTGGACTTGGGTGTCCTCCTGCCCCAGACTCCCAAGAGCAGCCATAGCTATGAAGTGTCTGGGTTAATATGTGCCTGTCCACTCCTGCAAGACTGCCCATGTTGTGTCTGTCCTGTGGTATAACTGTAAAGTCCCTAGGGAATATCGAGTCCAGAGAGTTTAATCATGTGGAATTTGAATGCTTACCATTAGAGAGATGAATGTGTCTAAAATTGAGTGCATGTTGGTTTAACTGATTCAGCCAGGCAATGTTATGAAAGAATATGTTGTTATTTCTCAGTTCTTTTACCTTTAATTAAACTCCACAGGAGAGTTATGATCTGGAAGCCAGCCTCATGCCAACTGTTCTTTACAGAGCAGGTCAATCACCAGTCTTTCCAGACTTGGAATATGGTGCTGGATAAATCATGTCGGTCACTTTGCATTTACTATAAAATGGGAAGCGTACAACTTCTAAGCCATGTAAGCATGAAGCACTGTGCTGGAGTGACAGATAGTGACCAAATACTGATTTACACGGGGAAAACAATATCTGAGTGTTTCTGTAGTCCAAGTCAGAAACGTTTGAAGACCATTTCTGTTTGCACTGTAATGTAAAAATAGCATTTCAGCTCATTGGCTCCAGAGATTTCATGCTATTTGAGTGCCTACATGAACTTCTCCTCCTAATTGTGTTCAGGTGCTGGGTGTCTTCCCTCTACCTCATGCAGTCACTATTGAATGCTTCTTTTACCAATTTGCATTTCTTAGATTCTATTTAAATGTGATTGGGGTGGGTTTGTGGGAGGCTGGAGGAGGGATTGGTTCTGTAGAAGGCATCCATTCTAAACCTCTTACCAGAATTACAGACTGCAGAGATTCTTCACAGTTGGAAAGAAATGAGTAAAGCTGTTATCTCAGAAATTCAGCTTTCAGATATGACAAGCACAAGTTGTTATGTAAGTGATTTCACTTGGTCTAGATAACCCAGGGATAAAACTTACAAGTATAGAAGCAGAGTAACTCTTCTAATGAAAACTTAAGATTTCAAGAGGATCCCAAAGATAGAAACTGTCAAATTCCTCAGGGAAAAACCTCTTAACTGAGGGAAAAATCCTGCCGATCTTTAAGAGCACTTAATCTGTGGTGTACTGCCCTTAGTGCCTTGGCAAACCACGTCTTTGATTTATCCCCGGATTTTCCATGCTTAGGAAAAATTGTCTTTGTTATACTTTGAATTTCAGCCCAAATGAGTGTATTTCATGTCCAAGAATACCATGTGTCAACATTTTATCCTGCAAAAGAAGGTAATTTCATCATTCAGCAAGATGTGGTGCCTGAGAAGCTTCTTCCTCTAATAGCTATTGAAATTTTTCTGTAGCGTGTATCAGAAAGAGGATTCCTCGTTGTTACGTGGTACATGTCAAAGCACTTCTCAGACAGAATGATTTTAAACTGCTGAAAATAGCTAGGAATTACTATCAGTCAAGAGCAATTTCTTGGGTTAGACTAGCATGGAGGTGTATTTTACTTGCAGTAGTGAGAAGCTGGGGAAAGGTATTTCTGCTAAGGTCAATGGTCTGGAGCTGTGCACAAAGGCTCCAGAGCCAAGGACAATCAGCAGAGCAGCAAAGCGGCGTCCAAACTGCTGCCAACATACAAAGACAAGAGCTTGTTACAACGGCTTTACGTCTGAACTGTGCATCAGCTGGAGGGTCAGTGCAGTGCTGTCTGTGAACTCATGCTCGTAGCAACCACTTGCTGAGGGAGACCAAAGGTAAGGCTGTGACAGCCCAGCTCAGGAGGCTGCTTGTCTGACAACTGCTGAAGCGCCTTAGCTCCTGAGAACTGAAGTTCAGACCCCGTAGATGTGAAATCTTTTTAGCATAATGTCTAGAACACAGATTCTTTGAGTAAATGTTAACTAGATGCTTAAATAATCCTGCTAGTCGGGAATATTCTTACAAATTCCTGCTCCCATCCCGAACTAGTTATAGTAAAGTTAAAAAACCCAACCAACCAAACCCCTGAAACTTGTAGCAAGAGAATTCTTTAGATTCTCAGCGCAAAATCTGACCCAGACCTGAGGGAGATGAAGTGCTAGAACAGCCTTTGGTTCACCACCAGCACACACAAACATCTGAGAAGCAGAGCAGAAAGGACCTGTCTGTACCTTATTGCTGCTGCTCTGTGGCATAAGTAGAAGATCAAGTTTTCAGGTTGGCTGTCTCGCTCTGGCACTGAAATGTCCCAGCAAGCTCTGTAGAATTGCAAAATGTTAATTCATACTAGTTTTGGTTGGGGGTTTGTTTTGGGTTTTTCTGGTCACACAATACGGTAATCAGGAAGAACAAATAAGCAACGTAAAGGGTGAAAGTGTCTTATCAGAATCCTGTCCAATATAAATCACTTTGAAAAGTAATTTCTTTGGCAGGTTATAATCTGCAGTGATTTAATGAAGTAGTATCTAGTTCTTTTAGATTGTCAACAGTCAGAAATCATTCCAGGCTCCCAGTGCCACATGCTATAGCTGTTGATTTAGAGCAGACCATCTGGACTGACAGCTTGTAAACCAGCCCAAGAGAAGGAAAATGACAAGCTGAAATATTTGTAAATTGCTTGGCAATTTTGCACATAGACATAAAATTCCAAAGCAGGGTATGGTTTGTGGCTATCACTCTATTATAATATGGCCAGAATTCAGTAAACAGAGATGTTTCCTGGCTTCCAACATGCCATTCACAGGGCAAACTGATCACAAGTTTTAGCAGAGGAACTGGCAGTGCCAGCTTAGCCATGCTGTGACTTCTCGCCCTGCAGAATCTCTGCTGTGAGAAGTTACAAGAGATCTGTGAATTCACAGCTATTTAAAAGAAGTCACCATGGTTTTGGGGAGGAAAACCAAAAGCAGCAGCACACTCAGTGCATTTCTAGCATAAGACAGCCCCCCCCCTGCTTTGAGTTTGAGGTTTTTTTTCCCTGTCTGTAGAGGCTTAATTTTTGGTAATGAAGCTTTTGAGAATAATTTTGATGATAATGAGGATGAATGGAATTCACGTGGGTACATGTTGATGTTTGAGGTGTACTGTGTTTTCTCAGGTTCATTCTGTTGATAGTTCTGGCTACAGGCTGGGACATTAAGTGCTTGTTGGCCACTTCAGCAGCCTCTGTGTGTCCTTGGCCCCATGCAGGGGTCTCTGGTCATCATTTTTCTGTTTCAGAGACAGAATAAGAGGATTTAATTTGTTGCATCCCACCCACCACCAATTTTTACATAACCTCATCCAGCATTACAAGGCGACTGCTCCTTTTCCATCTTGAGTGGGCTCTGTGCTGCTGCTGGGACCAATGCGGTGTCTCAGATGCTATGAGTCACTCCTATTGATTCAGATAGAGGGAATAATTAGCTGGTATTTCACAACAATTTGGCTTTGACTTTCTTCTGACCTGACTTACCACTGAGCTGCACTTTGATAATTAAATTCCAATCAGCTGTGTACATTGCTTGAAATACAGCTGGGTTTACTTACAGTACTTCCAAAATCTTGTTTTCTATACTTATCTTAAAAGAGAATACAACTGTGTGATTTTGCTGTAGGAGTTGTACGTGCCCATCATTTTCAAAGGAAGCTCAGAATAGTTATAATTGTAATGTAGAGATGCAAGGGAGGGGGCGTGGGGACCAAACACCAAGAGCAAATGTTGCTGAGATGGCAGCACGGGTAGCCTCAAAGCCACCTAAGCACGTCTGATCTGTTTGCAGAGCCAAAACCACGCTGCGTTTGAAGTTTAAAGTATGCAAAGAATTGAGGAAACACATGGAGCTGCTTCCAAAAACGGGTTACATTCAAGCTCAGTCATCCTTCAGTGTGCAGCTGAAGTTTCTGCCCAGGTAACCTAACAGTGTTAATATTTTCATTCTTTAAGACAACGTCTGCAGAAAGCTGTTGGTGGAAAACCTGAGCAGGTCAAAGTTTTCTTCCCTCTCACTGTAGCAGGCTGGCCTGCACACTGCGGGTGTCTGTGCAGTCCTTGTCCCCCCCTCCATCCCTCTTAAAAGTTGCCAGATGCCCAAGGAGGAAATGAACTTGGATCTGGTACCTGGGAGGAAACGCTGTTCCTGTGGTGACAGCAGCAGTGTGAAAACCTGAGCGGTCGCGTTCCTGGGAGGCTGCTCCCCGTCCTGTGGGGAAGCGGCTCTTACACAGAGAGCTTCTGTAGGCAGGTGGCTACTTCACGGATCACTGACTAAATCATTTCTGGACAAGAACTCCTGTGCTAAATCAAGTAAGTGGTTGGACTTGCTGTTCATATCTCTCCTAACCAAGTACATTTTTCTCCAGAATATGAACGTACTGATTTTGAATTTCACGTGGCATTTTACCTACTATCTTCTAAGATGCTAAAAGCCTTATCCCAGCAAGTTTCTCTTCATTTCATGATACCTCTACATATGCAAACATAACGCAGTTATAGGAAACTAAGAATTCCATCTTTTAAAAATCTAAATACAGGAGCTCCTGTTGACCATTGTTGACTTCTTTTTCCTCATCAATGCCATCCTAAAGAATTTAGCAGGACATTTCTTTTCAAATATAAATTAAGTAGATCTTAGTTCTGGTTTACAACCAAATATTTTACTGGCTTTTGTGCTAATTACTGTTATTAATGTTATTTTTTATATAGGTTGTCTAGTCCCACTGACATATCTGTGTATATTTGGGTTTGCACTGATGTGCTCAGCATCTCTGGGTTCTCAATGGAGAGTCTATTCACTGATTTTGAATTTTTCACCGGGTTAGTATTCAAAGAACTAGAAGTATTTACAGTTCTTCCAACAGCTCAAATCCTATCAGATTACAACACCAGTAACCATTACTATGACATTTGTCAGCTCTTAAACTTCAGATGCTGTAAAGCACGGTTACAGTTACTGAGTGGATGGAGGCGTAGCTTGGATTTAGGACATTAATCTTCCTTTGAAAAATGGGGAAGCTTCAGAAAGGAGATTTGATGAGATTAAGGCATTTCTGACACACAAAATAAATATCTGGCTGTTTCAGTATACAGATCAGTTTGAAAAGACCTAACAAACAGGGGGAGTGCGTGTATGACAGAGAAATGTGCGTGCTGCGTGCTGCGAGCTGATGTGAAGTACTGAGCTGGTGACGCATTGCTGTAAATGCCTCCTCGCTGACTTAGTGCCCTAAGCTTGGTTTTCCCAGAAGAAAGAACAACTGTATTAAGAGTAACACACAAGTAAAGAGAGACACTCCTGGAGTGACACGAAGTGAACAGGTAGATGAGTGAAGGCTTGGGAACTTATTCTGTGTGCGCTGAAATGCTTGGCCAGAGGTGACGATACTCAATGTTCTGGGTGTTTGCAGCAGACATTTTCTGTTTATTTGAAGGCAAGTTCTCTAATATGCTGACTTTCAGAATTCCCAAATACCACATCTTTTAGCTTTTCTGCATTTGGAACTAGTCCTGCAGATGCTGACAGTCTAAATCTGATTTGTCTTTTATGCTTCTCTTTAATTGCTTTTAAGCATGAAGATGCTATTTTCAGAGAACTATCTGAAGGATTTCAGTATATTTTCCCCAAGGAATAACAGCTAATTTAGAGTCCAGCGCTGTGTATGTACAGTTGCATTTACTTGTTTCCCTTTGGATTATGTTGTAACACATGAATTTCTTCTGCTGTTCTAATTTCCTGTGGCAAAGTGGAAGCTGATACTTTATTCCTACCTTGTATTTAACTCCAGTTCCTATTTTAAACGAGTTAACCATACCTTTGCAGATCACCTTCCACAGTCCCCTTTCAGACTTGCAAAATAACAGCCAGCAAGGTTGCAGATCACCACGGTGTCCGAGTGGGTGCTGTTTATCCTTTAACAATACATTAAAAACTTGCGTGGAGTTCCAGGAGTGGTAGTAGGAACATCACCACTGTGGAGCCCTAAGAACAGGAAGCAAATCCACGCTGCTGCAAGACACTAGAAACAGCCCAGCAGAGCTAAAAATGCAAAAGCTTTGGTATTGTCTTGGCCTGAAGCTCTGAAATTATGGTAGTAAGATGCTTCCGTACAGAAACCCCGCATATTCGTTATAAGTTGCTAAACTGGTGTATAATCAGGCACTGCTGGTCTCCAGGTTTGTTCTCTTTCTTTGTCTGTGATACAATTGGATCTGCCTCAGACTGGCTGGCAATTAATGAACAGCAGAGGCAAAAGGAAATGATGCCCAACATTGGGTTGGTTCTGTGCTGTGGCTGCAGCAAGGAAGCAGAAAGCTTATATTGATTATAACACTTTGTTTTTCAGAATTTTAAATGACTGGATGGCATTTTAGGAAAGGATAAATGGATGCAGACCTCTGCGAGTAACTCCCTTAGACTCCTGTGTGTCCAACATCCTGTCTTTAAAAAATACAAAATCCAACATTAACATACAAGGTGTATTATTCTAACATCATCGCTACATAATTATAATGATAATCCTAATATTTCTGATCTGACTGCATCTTTTTCTTGGTCAGAAGGTGGAATGTCATTGGTCACCAGTTCTTGATTCGTATTTTCTTCCATCATTTTCCCTAATACTTGCTTATATCTTGCATGCAGGATTTTAGGAAGACTTGACTTCAGTGGAGCGTTGCAGTTGATGCTTAACCAGTTCTAGATGTGAATACTCCTATTTGAGCACAAAGGCTGTGTTAAGGTTAAAAGCTGTGAACAATAAAAACTTTAGACCTTACCTAACAGTTTTGTGGGGTTCTTGATTCAGAAATACATCTATTAAAAGTTTATTCTTCCCTTTAGCCAGAAAATAGTCAAAGTATTTTTATGGAACTGAATGTACTTTTTCGTTTTTAGGCAATCTCTTCGTGAAGATGCAAGGAGCTATTTTAATGAAGAGACGAGGGTCCTGGAAGTTCCCGTGTCAGTACTGATTGTGGATAAGGTTTGTGGTTTTCATTATGCTGGGTATCAGACTGACAACAGATGTAAATGACTTTAGGGAATGTTCACTTAATGATACCTAATCTCAGGTTGGCTCTTTACTGGTTGAAGTCCTATGATAATGGTAAAGGTTGCTTGAAGTGATAATACAGATTTGATAGTTTCTTCTTGTCAACACGTTTACAATACAGAAAATGAGATCCTTTCTAGCAGTTTATTTTGTGCGTTATCAGAGCTATCAGATCCCCTAGCACAACCTCTTTATTCTGATCTGTACTCCAGATACAGCGTATTTTGAAGAGTTTACACTTCCTGGAGGTGCAGGTGTGATTCCATTCTAGCATATGCAATTTGAGATACAGGTGATTTTAACTTTTTTTAGATTGTGCTTATCAGAGAGGAATTTCCTATTGCTTTTATTTTGAGAACAAGGAGGCTGAAGTTCAAGAGATCTTTATGTATGTTATTGTCAAGGAGTAGAGCAGAATAATCGCAGTTATCTTTTTGGATTACATTTCACTTAAACCCCTCTTTACAGTGCTACAGATGGAGGGCTTTATCCTGTGCTCTTGCATTTATTTCAGGCTAAAAAAGTTAATTTTACTGTCCATGCGATTGTTACTACTTCTGATTTGGAAATCAGTCCAGCACAGATCAATTTTGGATACTGCACCATCTATGAAGCTGTGCAGGCAAATGTCGTGCTAACAAACAAATCCATCTTGCCACAAGAGTTTGGATTTGTGGGGCTTCCAGAGGTATGTAGTTATCCCCCACACTTCTCTTCTTCTATCAAAATAGATTTAATTATTATGGAAACATGTTTCAACGTGAGGGTAAATGAGTCATGACTGTTTCTTGCAAACCCATGGTAATAATCGTGCCTGCAACGCTGTGGAAACACAGATTAGTTCTGGTACTGGTTTGGGTAAATTTGCAAGCAGTGTGAACATCCTCAAGGAGATTTTACTGTTCTCACCTACATAACATTAATAGAATACCTATTTTTTACACCAGGAAATCTATTAACAGAAGACCTGGTGCACTTTCTTTTGAACTCCCAGGTCACAGTACTAAATAAAACAGTCCAGGGATGTCGCTTTGGCCTTGAGGCTGGGGAATATCACACAGTTTGCATCCAAATGCCTAAACACGTTGTCTTTAGATCAGGGTGGCCGTGTCCAAACTTCTTATTGGAAATCATCCCCTGAACCATGCTGAGGTATTTTTTGGCTGACTGGGAGTTGATGTGGAAGCTAAATTAACTGCAGGAGCTGCCAGTTTCGTGTGGGCTAGGTCTACTGAATTTTATTTTTATTTTCCAAAAGTTAGCTGTTCAAGCTTCATAATAGCATGATGATCACAGTGTGACATGATTTGGCATATTGGAACCAGAGCTAGAGGAACCTGACATTTCATAAGGCATTCTCTCTTTCTGTGCTGTTTTAGGGATTAAAATCAAGGAGTTAGCTAAAAGAAACTGGAATCTTCAGCTTCATTTAAAGTTCTACTTCACAGCATGCACTTCATGATTAGCTTAAAATGTGGTGGGGAGACATTCTTTAATCATCATCAACTCATAAAAACAAACCAATGTACTTTTGAAGATATTAAGCTGATACTTGTCACTGTGGTGTCTGTGCATCATACAGGAATCAGCTCTTCAAAGATACAGAGACTTTTACCATATTTCATTCAGTTGTCTATGAAGAGTAAATAAACATAATTAGAGAAAGCTGATTACCATAAACAATAAGAAGCTGGGGAAGAGATTCGACTGAAGTCTGAGTTAATGGGTTTAATGCCCTTCAGGTCACTTTGAGATGAAAAAAAATGCCCGTCAGTCAGGTGCTGGTCATTAACTCGCATGAAAGCTGCTCCCTGGAAGGTTTCTGTTTTCCTGACGTTTTTACATTTAGTAACAAATTTTAGCTTGCGGGTAATGTCATATTTTAATGTATTTAATAATCTGATAACTTAACTAATAATTTATTATTTTCATAACAATAATTTCTTATCCTGCCATTTTGAAGTTTGTTGAAGTTCAACCCAATGACGGACTTGGAATTCTTCTTCCTCTCGAAAGCCTGACTTTGGACATAATCTTTAAAGCTAACAAGGCGAAAGAGTACAGCTTTGAGCTAACCTGCAAGTCAGAGATTAATAGGTATGTTAAGAGACTGATTGAGTAGCAGGTAATCTAGAAGTCTGAGTCACACTGGATTTCCACTGTTAAGCTAGTTCAGAAATTAAATCCCTGCCCACTTTGAAGAGGTAAGGCTGGGATAAAAATGCGAGGCAGGTAGGAAACCTCCAGCTGACAAGAGTGGCTCAATGCCTTCATTTCCATGTCTGTCTTTGCTGACATGGCTTTTACCATCTCACCTGAAACGTATCCTTGTCACATATCCAAGCTGCAAGTTTGCCCTAGGTTGTCTTAACTTGCAATGTTCTGCTTGCTTTTTCAGCACAATTACTGAAGGATTTTTCTTTTAATGCTTCATACATTAAAGCTAATGCTACTAAAATAATTATGGCATAAACTTTGATTTGACTGCATACATTTTCAGAAGTTCACAGAGGAAGAATTCAAGTAGGGACTCTAGCCAATTGTGCATTAAAAATAGATAGTATTATTGTTCATCTTTAGGCAAAATTCCCATTGCAAGCTTGAAATTCTGCTTAAATAGGGACTACAGGATTAGTTCCCTATTTTCCAGGCTGATTAAGAGACTATTTTATGCTGAGACAATTTATCACGTGTTTATTTTTAGACAATTCAAGCTGTCATGCAAAGCAGTTGGAGTCCACCCACCTCTTGAATTGTCACATTCCTTAGTTCGGTTTGCTGCAACGGCTTTAAATGGTACGTCTACAGCAGCACTGTATGTGCTGAATTCCCACGTGAGCGTCAACCCCTTTACTCACGCCGTCCCAAGGATTGGCACCGGGGAAGGTGCCCCTGTTGGACCCACGTCGTTTGAATTCTGTGTGCCAGAAGGCTGTCCAGTGGCAATTACACCTTCTGTTGGAACTGTGTTGCCTGGGAAGGTAAATTCACTTTAAACGTCAAGTGTTCTGCCAAATATTTTGATCATCTACATCCCTACAAGTGCTGTGAGTTGTTAAGGAAGCTCAAAACATAAATTATTATTAGAATAGCTGAAATACTTCGTCTTGTTTGAAATAATGTTTTAAGTCAGACATGAGTGGTTAACAACTAAATCTGGCTAATGCTTTAAGGGAGTTTCACCCTGAATGTTTTCTCCCCAGTGCTGCCATTCTGATTTATTTGAAGAATGTTTAAATATCAAAAATACCGGTTTTGTAAAACCAGCCCACAGTAACAGTGGACTTCCAAAAAAGCTGCAAGTGACCTTAGGGTCATCTTATTCGCTTGGAAAACCCCTGTGTTTTAGTTGTTGTTTTTTTGCTGTCATGTATCTGGTCCTATTGAGCTTTGTAGGTGTAACACATGTATGAGGGCTGAATTTTGCCAACCCTTCTTGTGAATGCTCTCGCACTCCCAGAAAAGCTTGATTCGAGTGTCCTTCAGACCAACATTGTCAGATCAGCTAATCAGAGAAGAGGCAGCTCGGAGGCTTTGCAGAGCAGCTGCGACAGGGGCAGAAAGACAAGTAAGGAATGCTAAGAACTAGCACATGCTGTCAGTCTTCCAGATATTTGTTTCTCTGGATGGTATTTTTATCATAAAATTATTTGCATATTAATGAAGCCCAGACTCATGATCCATGTTAAGACCTGCCTGTAAAGGACAAGAGTATGACTGTACTGTTGTACTTAATGCCTGCATTTAATGTATGTCTGCTCACTGAGCACTAATTTAATTTCATGGTAACAATTTAAAAAGCATTCATAGAGGATTTTCTTGCAAGTGCTAACTGTAAGTGCTCTTTAAAATAGTTTCTAGACTTCTTGCAGATTTACAGCATACATGGACCTTACAGGCAATGCTGTGGGTCAGTTAATTTAAGTGAGCACCTGTAGTTGTCTTTAACTGACATAAATAGGTAAAGTTCCCATGAGAGATACAATCTTTCACTCCTGTGCTCAAATAGGGGAGCTCTTTTTTTTTAAGATGGGGTAAAATATGTCCATTTCAATTTAATTTTACATAATTAGAAATGCACATAGTAACCACTGTGTCTGTGGCTTGTTACCATAATCCTACTGCTGTAACCTTGTTTCATGCACTCTATCACCTCTTAGGTTCTGTATCCTTAAGCCAGAGACCTTGTATTTGTAAATGGATTGGATTTCTAGAGATGCACCTCAGCGTATTTGCTGATATCTCGCTCTGTGTATTTGCAGTCAAAGAAGAAAGATGGAAAGAGAGAGGAGAAGAAATCGAGCATTTCCAGACAGCAGTCTTTCAGAGAGCTTGGAAAGGATGAAGGCAGTGAACACCTGACTTCTCAAAATAGTTCTGAACAACCAAAATCCAAAGATGTAAAGCCTGGGTAAGTCAGCAAAAGCATCTTGTACTACATAGACAACATTCTCTTTAAGTAGTTTAATGAATCTACTAAAACCTATAGGTAGACAAGGAAGCAAACAGTAGAGAAGAAATAGCTTTAGCTGTCGCAAAGGCTGTTTCCAAAATTAGTACTGCTTTTAAGCCGCGCAGCTGTACCCTCTCATGTAAGGCAAAGAATCCCTTTATGCATCAGAGGGATTGAAGACTTCAAAGAATATATCAGAAAGCATGAGACGTGGCTGTATGGGTAAATTTGGCTGAACTAACAAGGGTTTTATTTTAAAGGGCAACTAGAAAGCTGAACTTAATTACCAAAAGAAACTGCTACATCCTACCACTTGGTAGGATGGGTCCCTTACTGTGCATCCAGACAGTCACTTAGTTTCACTGTTATGTTCAATTTTGAATGTATGACTAATAAATGATAAACACAAATAGCTCAGTAGATACCTATTTGACTTTTTTTCTTACTCTCTCACTCACTGAGATGATTTTTATCCCTGGATTTTCTAGTTCTGATGCTTATATGGCAGCCCAGGCTTTCCTGATGAGGAATTTCAGTGGGAAGTTTGAAAAATACATGGTACCATGCTTTGTTGCAAGTGGACCTATCGATGAAAAGACAGGCTCTGAAAACCTAAGCTGCAGGTATTTGCAGTTAGATATGTACAATTCATGGTAGTTCAGAAATTGGAGGGGAAATGGTGGGCATGTTAATTTATTCATCTGGGGGGAAAAAATTGTTTTCCTGATCTTAATTACTTCATAGGTCAGTGGTAGAAACTCAGGCTTACAACCCATTAGTTTAAACCAGAGGCAGCTCATGTTTCTGCTTAGGCATACACAAAACAGTCAGCCACCTCTGTTTTGTAATGCTGATTTAATCATGTCCTGTGATAGGAACAGAGTAAGAGATTTTTGCCAATAGAGGGTTTTTTCCTGTGTGATCCAAGAAAAAAATATCTTTGTACTTCTTTCTGTAGCCCTTACAACACCTTGTATTTGGAGTTGCACTGTCCAGCTGTAGCACCATCAGTTGTGGTCACTTCAGATAATGGAAAAAACAGAGTGGATTTTGGTGATGTTGCAGTAGGTATGAAATCTGCGTTCAAGTTTTGAACTTCTTCTGTCTGATGTTAATTTTTTTCTGAGCATAGTTTTGCATTTTCTTTTACAATTAGATACGTACAATTACTTCATTTTCAAAAGTCAATGTAGAAATGAGTCCTTTAATAGGTACTTAGGTGGAGAATTAGATCTGGCCAGTTGAGGTGTGTGAAAAGCAGACTTGATCCTGACACATGGAACTGGGAGCTCTACAAGTGACTGTCCAAATTTGCACGTATTTTGGTGAGCTTTGACTAATGTGTTAGCCATAGAAATGGAATGAATGTTTGACCCAGGTAAAAGCATGAGTGAAAAGGAGGAATGGTAGTGCATGAGTGAGCATCGTCACTGTTTGAATGTTTTCACTCCTGTCAGGCCACAGAGTGATGAAGCGAATTACAATACAAAATATATCCCTGGAGAAGCTGGAAGTATCCTTGTTATACATGTAAGGTAATCTGCCATTCAGCTTCTGTTTAATTAGTCTTTATCTGTAGGAACTATATGACACTAAAGCAAGGAGGAGGTAGCAGATCTCGGATTTAATGCACATCTTTCAGAGTGAGGCAGGAGGTGATGTGAAGAATATATTGGACAGGCCTAGGTGACCTACTGGGAAGCTAATTCCATTCCACCGGTTTAACTGGAAATAATTCTGCACAGAGCCAAACTGGAGAAGCACTCCACCACTTTCCAAAGAACATAAGGTACTGATGACAAAGGTGGTTTCAGTACGTGTATGTGGGAAACAGAACCAACAACTCAGTTTTTGCACAATGCTTCTCTGAATTTGTGAACACCTTGCAAAAAGAGGCTACTCTACTGGTTTGTCTGGGTTAAGCTGTGTGGGATAATATAGGAGAAGGTGTGTCCCAGATCTCAGGGTGTTAACGACCCATTCCAGGCAAAATCTGGAAATGAAGTTACGTGGATACCTTATTAACTGGAAAAGGATCTTGCAGCTATTTGAATTCTGTGGGGGGAAAAAAATAGGATTAGTTCTTTTCTCTTAGTTACTGGTCTCTGAAAAAGCTTGTGGGTGGTTGGTTTATACATCTTTGGTCTGAACAATATTTAGAATCTCTTCCTGTATTTTTTCCTATGGTCTTTGTTTATAAACTTTTTTCCTTGAGATGCACTGTTTTAGCTGGGATTCTCAGTTCTGAATCCTCATGGCCCCTTCCTGTTGGGCAGAGCAGCTGGAATGCTTGAGCCAGGAGAAAATAAACCCCTCGTCATCTCTTTTTGTCCAAATGAGAATAAAATGGTGAGTAAGAGAGATAACAGTAATGGGGGAAAAAGAGAGAGACAGATGTAATGGGCTCTGTAATACACACAAATACTGCCCTGAATGAGGCTGTATAATAGTAAAAACTTTGTTGCCAGTGCATAGCCCAACATTTGGATCTTTGCCTGTGCACTAAATCCAGAAGTTGGGTAGTAATGGGCCATTTGTGGGAGGGGGTCAGTTGGAGGGATGGGGAATGTTTACCTTCAGCAAATGGGCTAATGCAGACGCTCTCTTGGCAGTATTTTGAAATGCTGGACATCCAGACAGCAAAAACCAACCTCACCCTAAACATCACTGGTCATGGGGTGATACCATCAACTGTGTGCTCTGTGGGAGAAGTACTCGATATGGGCTATGTCGTAGCCAGGGAGAAGGTGACTTCCACATTCAAGGTAAATCTCTCTATGCTGAACCAGAAAGCACATCAGCAATTTTTGGAAGGAGGAAGAGAAGTTGTGTAGTTCCTATTCTGGCAGAACATCAGGCTGAGTGGCAAACTGCAGATAACAGAGCTTTAAAAGCACATCTGGCAGAGTGATTTGATACTGAGACGGTTTCAGACTGAAGGTAACAAAGCTGTGCAGGGAGGATCTTATGAGCTGCTTCTGTCCTGCCTGCAGCCTATTAGAAAAACCCCAAAAGTGAGGGGAAAAATAAAAAAGAGATCCACTACCTTCTGTAAAAGAAAGAAATGGCCTGTGTGGTCTCCTCTGTAGATCTATCCAGTGTGCAGAGAGATACAGTCAGAAATGGCTTTGCTTTTACCAGTGTTAGAAATATTTGCCCTCTTTTATTCTGTCCATTACTGCTATCACACTTGAGGCTGCTCTGCGGCCACACAAAGCAGTGACCCAGGTACATGGGTGAAATGCAAAACTGGTCCTATAAAGAGCACATCAGGGTTTGCCATGGTACAGCAAACTCCCAGAGACTCAAACAGGCCAAGATCTAGGCATATATTTCTCCTCTCAGATTTTGTCGAAGTGTGTCAGTACCAAAGTGTATTACTTGCTGCAAGACTCTTAACAGGAGCCTGGTTCCTGGTGTGGGGCAGGGGTTGACATGACATGTTATGGTTGACAATAACACATGCTTTTGGAGGCATCCGGGTACACAGTAGTGCATTAATGCAGCAAAATAAAAGCAGCCAGTTCACAAAATGTGGATCCTACAGGCTTGAGAATCAGTTTCCTTAATGGAAATGCAGTTGTATAAATTAATTTCCCCAGATACAGAACACTTCCACACTGACCCTGCAATACTCTATACAACTGGAGTCGCTTTCAGCAACAAGAGACAGAGATCAGCAGCGACTTCCGTCCTTCATCACGTCCCCTTTGCAGAGAACAGAGATTGTTGGTAAGCTTGTTTTTTTCTTTTATCTTTTTCTAATGTTAAAGACTCATGAAGTATAAAGCACCATTACTCTGTCCTGTTAGATCTACACAACTGTCAAAACCTGGGGTGTCACATCATTGAAATTAAAGACATAATTTTGCTTCCCCAGTAGGACCTGTACTAATTCTTTCAGTATGGGAATCTGTACATTTATGTAGCCTGAGCAAATATCCACAAGGGAGGAGATACTAGTGTTTGAATCTAAATAAACCCTCACAGTAACTGCATGTTAAAGATTATACTTATGGAAGTCCATCTCTGTAAAAACACTTGTTAGAATGTCGGGTCTGGTGATGCTTCTGCAGTTTCTCTAGAGATGAATGCATTAAACTGATAGATGGATTTATCTGGTGTTCCTAACACCCTGTTTTGCTGCAAAACCATGTACCAGGTTGTACTTATTTGCTTATCCATCAAAAATTAAATGGGTTTAAAATATATGAAGTAGTAAAGTGGAGCTGTCTTTCTTCCTTATTTGTATCCTCATTTTTATTTACCAGGAACACAGAACTACAGTGGCCTAAGTGTGTTCAGCGTCTTTCCGACAGAAGGAGAAATTGTTGCTGGGAACAGTCAGGATTTTAGTGTCACTTTCAGTCCTGATCATGAAAGTCTGTACTATTCTGACTGTCTCAAGGTTGTGCTCTTTGGCAAGGTGAGACAATCAAGAGACCTGGATTATGAAATCTTAGTCTAAATATGACCTACAGCATGGGTCTTAGTAGGAGTTTCAAATCATTACATCTAGTGGACAGCATTTGTAGGCTGAAATATGATCTTTATTAGATTAACTGATGTAGGTGGGAGGTGGCAGGTTTGGGGCTCACTGACTTTTTTTTTCACACTTTAAATATTCAGTTATTAATTCATAACAATAGTGACTTGGGATTGAGTCCTGTCTTCTGTGTAGCTGTCTGTACCATGGAAATGAGAGCTGCTGAGCACAACTCCCAGGGTGTTCTCTGCAAGTAACATTTAATGGAGCTTTGAGCAAACTGCCAGGTGCACCGAGGACCAGGAAGCTGCTTCTGCAGTCGCTCAGCATGAGGAAGGAGGTTTTGATCTCTAGAGCAGCAGTTGAGCTTAGAAGGAGCCCAGGTCAGGATATGAAGGCTGGCGGCATAGCAGGTGACTTTATGCCCTGTGCCAAAAGAGTCTGACCAAAAGTTAATGAAGAGTGCCAACTAATGACCATCGGCAGGCACTGCAAATACAGAGCAGAAAGTGGTAGCGAGCAAAGTACTGTTTCTCTCCTTGCAAGTTTTGTATTTCCAGATTATCTTTGGAATTGCAGTTAAGAATGCGAATCAGGATAAGCTGAAGGTGAATGGAGACTGGTCCTAGTTCACAGACTTCAGCCAAGTTTGGCAGCAGACAAGTTTTGCCTTTTAGAGGCTTTAGTATAAACGGTTTGTCCAGTCCCCTCCTGAGGCACACTGCCCAAGCATGAAAAGTTGTTTAAAACACAAGTGCCTGGACAAGACCAGGGGAGGATGCAAGACTCTTGCATTAGAGTACAAGGCCTCTTGGTATTTATGTAGGCAGGAGATGTAATAATTTCCATGCAGCTGATGCTGTTGTATTCCAGTCACAGCATTCCTCAGGCTGTAACCTGCATTAGAAGCATTTTTGTCTTGTCTAGAAAATAGCCCACGTGATCCACCTAAAGGGTGCAGCGAGAGATCACCCAATGTTTGTGGAAGGGGGAGTTCCTCTAGATGTGCCCGTTGAGTCCCTGGCTGTAACGTCACCTACACCATCGCAGAGAGCGCTGGAAGGAGGTAATGTTCTACCACGTACGCCTCATTACAGAACAGTGAGTGATAAGACATGGGTGTGTTTCTCATCCCTTAAGAAAAAGTAAATTAAAGAGAAATTTTCCAGAAACAGAACAAATAAGCATTATGGTATAGCCTATATATTTGTAACACCAAAAAAAACCAAAAAGCAGGGAATTTTCTATTAAGGACAGATTTTTGTCTTAATTCTAGTGCAGTTAATGACAATCTTCTATCTTTGCAACTTGCCTTGCAAAAATGATTGAGTTAACACTGCTACAGAGTATTAAGATGTATTTGCTTTCTGCCACTTCGTCCCTGGCTGTAACGTCACCTACACCATCGCAGAGAGCGCTGGAAGGAGGTAATGTTCTACCACGTACGCCTCATTACAGAACAGTGAGTGATAAGGCATGGGTGTGTTTCTCATCCCTTAAGAAAAAGTAAATTAAAGAGAAATTTTCCAGAAACAGAACAAATAAGCATTATGGTATAGCCTATATATTTGTAACACCAAAAAAATTTCATACATAACAACAGATCCTGGGCTCTCCTGACTGTACTGTTATGAAACAGACACACTTCCAGGGCTTTGAATTTGTCCTTCCTTAATGTCTTTGGACAGTATCTGTGTTCAGAGACAGTACATAAGCAACTCCCAGCTCCTGAGCTATAAAAAAATCTAAGCACATAGCATACACAAGTAGGAATATTGTACACACAATGTATGTGCCATGGGGCTAGAAAACGGGCATGAAACTTGATTACCAATTACAGTTTGCAATTGCAAATTATGCAGAACCTTCTTTTGCTTAATTCTTCACTTACTCTGTAAGAAGGATCTCCTTAGCTATGCCAGCTCATGAATTTGCCACAGCATCACTGTTTTGAACTATCCTGGTGTAATTTATGCTTCTTCCAAACTGATAATCACTTGGTTTTGACTGTCTCATGAGTCTACTTGATTCATATTTGTTTAGAGCTGCAAGAACCAGTGAAGTCCATTCTCCTCATTCTGGAGTACGTCGAGGGAGAGAGTTCCCCGGTGCCAGCAATGACAGAACTGAAAATTGGAGCTATACAATCAACTCAGTTTGCATCTAAGAAGGTGAAGGAAAGAAAAAGTGCAGTTTTATGTCAGACACTGCAAGGAAGCGACAATCGATTTAGCAGTTTGCTTCCCTAATTCTGAAATATGGGAGTTTGAGCACAGAACTGAATCACAGGTCTGATACTGTTATTTTAGGATAGTATTTTGGGACAGCTTGACACAATGTACAAGATGGATCCTTGCAGTTTCAAAGGACATAAGCAATTTGGCAAGCAATAGGCCCACGTACAGCATCTGGGCAGTGCGGCCCTTAATAAGCAGGCACCGTGCTTGAAGGAGCAGAACTGGCTGTGATGAGGGTGTGTTGTGTCTCTCGTAGAACGTGGAGTTCAGTTTTGACAGCCTGCCACTCCTGCAGCAGAAGGGATTCACCGTTCAACCTGCGAAGGGAACGATTGAGCGTGATGAAGTAAAACACATCGGTGTTTCTTGGGTGCCACCTGCTGACTTTCACGTAAGTTACAGTCGCTGCAGTGTTGCTGCTCTGCGTGGCAGCGGTTTTCACCGACTTGTAGGAGCAGTGGAAGAGCTCGACTTGGAGATGTCAGCAGTCCAGGCTGCTTGGACACATTAGAATGACTGAACACATGTAGTTACCAAAGGGAGTGCAGGCTGGTGTACACACTGATATGAGAATAAAAGCAAGGAACAAGAGGTGTGATTTGACCTCATCACAGGCTTGCATTCCTCTGTGTGATAGAAAGAACACGCATGAGTCACTTGCATCTTCCAGAACTTAGAATAACTTCTTACAGGTCACTGCATTATATAGCATCAAAAGGCCAAAATGCTGCTGCTGTTCACTAAAATACACAGCTTCGATCACACTGAAGTGAGCTTTTTAATGCCCCCTGGGCAAGAAAACCTGTAGTCCTGCTGACAGAAAAGTAAGTTTACATGGATCATTCAATGTGGTAGTGTTCTTTTGGCTGTGGGCTGCCTTTCCCTTGGTGTATTCCTGGAAGTCAGTGGGGGCTCTTTGATTTTCCACTTAATAAGTGCTTTATGAACCCTGTTTTCCTGGCTACTTCTGCCTTTTCATATTGCAGAGTCTAGGTATGAGGTCCAAACATCTCTACAGGGCTGTGATTGCCCTTCCTGATTCATTTTATTGGGCATTCATGGAGACTGAAAGAATTTACTCCCCTGCTTTTTGTTGAGAGCTGTGTGTGGGATGGCAGAATGAGTGGCTTGTTCCAAAATTAAAAGATTGCCGCTATCATGTGCAGAAAGAAGGCAGTAGAGTTCCTGGCATGATGCATCAGGTTCACATCGTGCCTCTTGGTAACCACTGGTTGTTACACTGGTTGTTACTCACTCATGGCTAACAGGATCCATTTCGAAGGCAGTAGAGTTCCTGGCATGATGCATCAGGTTCACATCGTGCCTCTTGGTAACCACTGGTTGTTACTCACTCATGGCTAACAGAATCCATTTCCTTCCCAACCCTCACTGCAGTGTACTCTGCTGCTGCTGTGCCCAGCTGTCATGGCTGTAATACGGTGACGATATCTGTAGCACTCTGGAGATAGAAAGCTTAGTCATTGCTACGTCACTTACTGCAGTATGAGCATGGCATGAAAATGGAACAGAGCCAACACAGTGGGAAGAGGGGGAATCTATAGTTGCATCTTAAAACTGATGTAAAATACATAGTTTAGGACATGATCAACTACTCTGGTTCTATGTGCAAAAACAAAAGGTTGGTTTTTATATGTGAATTTCTTTGCAGGCTGATGACCCTCCACTTGTGACAGCCCTCCTGTCCTTAAAAGGTGACATTAAGGAATCTTACCAAATCCTCTTCATGGCAAAAGTTGTCTCCGTATCCTCCCACTGAGTGAGGGGCCCAAGCTAAACGGAAAGGAAGATGGAGGCTTGTATTACTGGGAAACCAGTGGATCTTGGTTGAAACAAGGAAAGAGCTGGAGATTGTTGTAAATACGTGAGATGAGGAGGAGGAAAGCAGGAAGGTGACATGTAAGATTTCTGCTTTCTTCCCCACAAAATTCTATGTGAACTCTATAGAAGAAAGTAATGAGGAGTCAAGTAGATACATCTGCTGTTAATCTGTCTTCCAAAGGTGGGTGTTCCCAGGGAGCCCTATCTTTTATATCTACATGGGTGAGTTTCAAACAATGTATATTTTTTCCCATTTCAGATGCATTTTAATGGTTTGGAAAATCCTTGGGGTTCTCCTTCCTAAGACCAGAATAAAGTTTCTTATTCAAGTCGTCTTCAGATCGTTTGGGCAATCATTTTTACAATACACTATGAAATCTTCTTAATAACCCATGGCCAAGGAGGAAATGATGACCGTAGTGTCCACTGAATCACTGGATACGTACAGTTAGACACTTGCCTTAGACTATGGCTGTCCAGGAACTTTGTATTTCTAAATTTACTTTCCTCTGAATTTTGACTATGAGTAGATTTCTGCCTGTTACTGAGGAAGTTGGAGTGTCCTGTGGGTATAAGTTCTGTCAGGAAGCAGTAGTTAGTTCAGGGAAAAGTACAGAGGCACTTCACTAGGGTGAAGGGACCAAGAAGTTAGCAGAAATCCAGAAACACAGGTGATCTTTTAAATCTTATATCCTGCTCTTTCTTGAATCACAGTACGTCTGTGGCAAAACTCCTTCACTGCTACTCCAAAGGCTTATTGCCATTTGGCCCAGTGTAGCTGTTAACATTGCTTATTTAGATTATGCAGTAAGAAAATAGACTATTTGTAAACATTCCCTAAGGTAAAATGTGTCAAGCTTGTTGGACTGCAGGGAAAAGCAGAAAAGCAATTGTCACAAGAAATATTTCAACTAGTTTCACCCTTTTATAGAGAAAGCTTGTATAACTGATGAAGAGGGGTTCCTTGTTTTTCCCAAGACAGTATGCTTGATCCATTCTGATCTGCTCTTGTTTAATAACAGATCGAGTGACTGTGAAGTTACTTAACTCTTCAGTCTAAAGCACTGCAGATGCTGAAGCAATAACCAGTCACCACGGGAGGGGCAGAGCTGGGAGGGGGGTGGCAGTGCCAGCCAGAGACATCTCTGCCTTCATTCAGTGTTTCTGGTGGCACAGCTGGGCACTCTGAAGCTGAGGACAATGATGTTTGTGTGCTGATTCTCTTGCAGTCCTTGTAGCTCAAAAAGGGAGACTAAATACTGCTATATAAAGTGAAACTGTTGCAAATACTACTGCACAGTTGACAGTTACCTCATGATAGAGAAGTTCTCAGAAAGCAAGGAAGGGCACAGCATGTTGGAGTGGAAGGTTTATTTCAGGCAGTTCATTTGGGGCCATCCATTATGTGAGGATTCTTTGGATTTCACTCCTAGTGAACCAAAAAGTAATGGCTGAGAATACATTTAGAAAGTAATGGCTGAGAATAAGTTAGTCTCCAGACTCTCATAACCATCTAATGTGCTGAAAATGAGTGTAAAATTATCTACTAAGAAATGACAACCCTGTTTTAGGTCAGGTACTGTGAAAAAGTACCCAAAGGATTAGAAAAAGTAAAAAAAAAAACAACCACCAAACAAACAAAACCAAAACCAACCCCCCCCCAAAAACACATAAAGACTGTGACAATGTTCAAAAAAGGCAGAGGTTGCTTGTAAGAATAAGAAGGCAGCTTTGTAAGCCTACAGAAAGAAGGTGAATATGCAAGGACAGGCTGGTCCAACCAGTGGTATTTGCTTGGACACTGAATCTGAAAGACTCGTAACAACTTCGGAGAGCTCTGGGCGTATTCAGCTGTAGAAGTTGGCGAGTCAAGGACACAATTGCCAGGAAACTGTAAACATGCAATCTGATGCTTCTGTTTCCATATTACAGGACTCAAATAGGGGTGAAGCCCTTATTGTGACAATAATGCAGAAAAATGTAACCTCAGAAATATATAATTTTTATTTATATATATATATAAGCTTAGTTTTCTGCTCCTATAACCGCAGTTTTGAACATTATACTTTCAGTTTTGCAACCCTTATGCCTCAGGTTACTGGACACAAACTCTTGCACTTTCAGGTTTGAATCTAAATGCAAATGTGTGCTTTGTGGCTCTGATGCAGTTTGAGTTTAATAGGAAAGCACTTCACATCTGTATATGATCTTTATAATCCTTAAAAGCTTTATCTAGTTCATTTCTAAATCTGAGAGGATGTGAGCACTTTAAGTACTAGTGTCATACTCGTCCTATTAATACATGTTCTGCTTATCCAGTGATTTCAGAGATTGCTTCACACTTACAAATGCAGCTTTTCCTAAATGAGCAATGGTCCCATGACCCTGAGCAGTCCTGTAGGAAAATATTTCAGTCAGTGTGCCACATGCCATTACCGAGCCTTGAAACGTTGGGTTTGTGACTTATGGAGCAAGAGTAGTGAATGTCAGCTGGAGAATGGGCTATCTCACATGGTGTTTCCAAACTCCTGTGTCCAGTGCTGCTCTCAAGGGCATGATTAGCCCC
>NW_010197204.1:68990-84103 GCF_000695765.1 Mesitornis unicolor | reverse complement strand
TTTTGGCAGATTTCTTATCAGATCTGATTAGCTGACAGTATTTGTACCCATAATGTGGCTGATGAAGAGTTCATACAAGCAGTAGGAGAAGCGTCAGCTCTGCCATTTTCTTGTTTGTCTGTGCTGGCATTACCAGTTTATCTTCAATCTGTGGTTTCTTTGCAGGAATCTTTTTAAGCCACTTGTCCATTCTGTAGTTTAGTAAAAACTAGATAATATAATCCATAAATCGACTTAACTGGGCACATGTAAACTGTGCACATCACAACATGAAAGTGAATGAATGAGCGAGGATGCCATTGTCACCCCCTTCACACTGTGGAGTATCCAGTCTTCCCTAAGGGCACCTCATGAACCCTACATGACCATCTGACATATGGACTGACTAAATGCACCAGTGTCAATCTGTATATTAAATATTAGTAAAGCTTAATTTCTTCCTTTTTTAAGATAAAAATAAATATAAATTGAAGTTCAACTGTTTTCTTCCTACACTTAGAGAGATTGTCTTGCGCATCCCCTGGGATGCAGATCCCCCCCATTTGGAGACCACTGCTTTATGGGACCCTTAGTCCTGCTCGCAGCTAGCTGGATTGCATCTATCTGGATTGCAGCATGGATTGAAGGCAATCTGTGCCCACCTGCAAAAAGATGTACACTTCAAGACATATGCTGATAAAAAAGACATATGCTTAAAATACCTAGAGTCTTTATACACTCCTCTCCCAAGACTAGAGATAGCCAATTCTATCCAGTTTTTCCACTAAAAGCAATGCCAAGAAAAAAAATCAAAATTTAAAGGAAAACAATAAGATTAATTTGCAATTTGAAAATAGACTGTACAGTAAGAGAGTAAATGAGCTCTAAGATGGATTAAGACAGAACTGAATCATGATGATACACTCTGCACATGATATATTATCTAGTTAAGGAGATTTTCTAACTCCAATCTCTTTAATCTAGCAGACAAAAATACATAAAATATAGTGACTGCAAGTTAAAAATGAAATAAGACACATTTTAAATGTGTATTGCTAGCCATTAGGACAGTGACAAAGAACATAATAAATTTTCCAGCCTTCTGGTGTTCTTGAGCATGAATACATGGGAAACAATAGGATTACACATATATGAATTAGATTCTGTAGCATTTTTCTTTAGCAAATAAAGAAAATATCTGTGTTTTGACTATGGAACAATTATTTCATGCTAGATAAAATCAAGATTTTATATTTTGAAGTTCTTATTGGCATCCAATCTAACCCCCACTCCAAGAGGTACTCTTCATTTACTTGCACGTCATTGTCTATGATCACAAAGCCAGAATAAATACCTGCAGATAAAAAAATATCGAGTTCTTTTTAAACTAAGATCTACAGATGAAAAACAATGATGACTTCCATTTCACTGGCAGGAACCTGAGCACAAAGCAGTAACATCATGTACTGGATCTGGCTGAAATGACGGGATGAAACCAATTTTCCTCACAGCAGCCTGTGTGGTGCTATGTTTTGCATTTGTGTCTATGACTGCCATGATACAACTGCTGAAACCAGTGTTTCAGCTATTGCTAAACAGTGCTTGCACAGTGTCATGGCTCACTCTCTTCCACCCACCCACAAAAGTCAGACAGGCAAGATGTTGGAAAGGGACACAGCTGGGACAGTTGACCCAAACTGACCAAAGGGATGCTCCATATCATATGACAACATGCTCAGCACTAAAAGCTTAGGGGAAAATTTTCACATTATACTACACAATACTGCATTAAGATCGACTGGTATGTAACAGGCTTGAAAAAGAAAAATACCAAGATTTTAATGCCAGAATGAAATGTATCAATCATTCAGTCTGAACTCCTGCAAAATAGAGGGTATAATGCTCTAGTCAGAAAATACTGCATCAGAACTACGCAATGGAGTTTGACAGAATCTCAGCCTCGATAAAAAAAAATCCTTTTGGAAAATTCTTTCTGTCTTGAAGACAGGTAAGAACTTTTGCTTTTTATTGCAGACATATTCTCAGGATCACACTTGGAATCTTAGGCCCCATAGAAATTAGCATTTGCTTATCAAGTAATTGCATTTAGCTCTCTTTTTTCCACAGAAAAAAGTTTGTCTAACTATACCTGAAAATGTTTTCCTGCCTTGTATTGCTGACTAAAATGCAAATCTTCACACTGTGATGGATGTGAAAATACTTGCATTGTTTTTCCTTTCCTATCTTTCATTTTTACATTAAATTTTACAAGAAAGAACTTTATAGTATCAAAAGATCTGGGAGCCCTGTTTAAGGTTACTTAGATTTCTAGTAAAAGTAAATCTCTGCAACAAGAATTACCACAGACTGCTAAACATTCATTCAGTGGAAGTGATATTTCCACAAGAGAAATAAAAATTAATCCATTTAATTGCATTTAACCCTTTTCTTCTTATGCAAATATGTTAAGCCAGTATCCAAATCCCAGTATGTTCCATATTTCAGTCAGAACTGCCTGCTTTGTTGACTGTGATGACTGTCACTGAATTCAAAGGAAGTTTATGAAAAGCTCAACATGAGTGAACAGTGTGCTGCAGCTGTAAAGAAAGCCAACAGAATGCTGGGTTGCATTAAAAAGGGCATCACCAGCAAAGACAAAGAAGTCATTATCCCACTCTACTCGGCACTGTTCAGACCACACCTTGAGTACTGTGTCCAATTTTGGTCCCCGCTATACAAAAATTATGCGGACAGGTTGGAAGTGGTCCAGAGAAGGGTCACAAGGATGACCAGAAGACTGGAAGACATGCTGTATGAAGAAAGACTGAGAAAATCGGACCTGTTCAGCCTTAGGAAGAGAAAGCTTAGGGGGGGACCTTATCACCATGTACCAGTACATAAAGGGTGGCTACCAAGAAGATGCAGACTCCCCTTTCACAAGGAGTCACATGGAAAAGACGAGGAGTAATGGACACAAGTTGCTTCTGGAGAGATTCCAACTGAACTCCAGAATAATTTTTTTTACCATGAGATCAATGAGACATTGGAACAATCTCCCAGGGGAAGTGGCAAATTCCCCGACACTGGTCAGTTTTAAGAGTCAGCTTGACAGGGTGCTGACTCAACTCATTTAAACTATACTTCTACCTTGAGAGGTTGGACTAGATGATCCTTGTGGTCCCTTCCAACCTGATATTCTATGATTCTATGATTCAAATCAATGAGAAGAGCTGTCACAACAGAGCAATGCTCTACTGTATTTTTCAGTAACGGACTATGGACAAGGGAGGCTAGAGGAAGTGCAAAGAGGCTAGCATCTGGAAAAGATAGATTAAATGTTGATACTCGTGTCCTGTTGTGCTCAGAATGTATGGAATTGGTGAGTTATCTACCCATTCCTAATGGAGAATAGGGAGTTTAACTTTCCCCCTTACTCTTAAGAATAAGTCAGATCCTACAGATTCCATCACAGCTGACCAGCCACACAAATTCTCTCACTGTCTCTCGGTTATTTCAGTGATGAGGTTTGGTGACTGCACGTGCAGCTCAAGTCCCTCCTGCTTGTTTCCCAGGCTGCATGCATTTGTGTAAATTTGAGGCAGGCATCCCTTCACTCTGCTTTATTGTTCCTGAAGTCTCTCTTGTTCCCATCACCCTGCACCCTGTGCTTTTGAAACCTGCTTACCATTATTTCACTCAACTGTGGGTGATAGTCTCCCTCCTCTGTGGTTCACAGTTTAAGTTAGCCAATAGAAAGCAGTAGGAATTTGGACAGTATCACTGATTTTTTTTTTCTGTTGAGACACCTCAACTTTTTTTCTACTGAAACACTCTCAACAGAGTGAGAGGTGCCCACAAGCTATAAAGGGAACCTAAATTATTAGCTTACGCTTGACACCACTGCTTAGGTGGTTAACATTGCACAAAATTTATCTCAAACACAGAGCAATGTCTGTGAGTAAAGGGTACATTCTGACCTTGAAGAGTCAGTTATGCTGGCATGTTCTCAGCTCACCACTAAAGCTGAAGATTTAGATGGGTCACACACCTTTAGTACAGTGAATATTTAAGTGGACTAAGTCCAAATCTAGTCTTCTTTCTTAAAAAGATGGAATAAGGTCTGTTTTACCAATCCTATTCAGAATCAATCTTTACCTGGTTTTGCAGTTAGAAATTTGCCTAAGGTCAACAATATGCAGGAAACCTGTCTGAGAAAGAAAGGCTCAATCAGAGCTAAATCTAAGAAACTGATGGCAAGAATTTTATATGGGAAAAAACTAAACAAACAAGTTTTTCAAAGCATTTGAAGGACAAAGTTTAAGCTAAACAAGGCAGTCAGGGTGGGGGGATTTCCTTAGTTTTTTATTTGTAGAACTGCACAAAGAAAAAGTAATTCCAAGAGAAAAGAAAAGCTGAAAACAACTAATTTAAGGGTGAAAGGGAGTTGACAAGTTCTTGGTTTTTGTCTCAGGACAAGCATTTGTCCTGAAGTGTCTAATATTCTTATAAACAAAAGCATCCATGAAACCATGGGTGATGGAATCCATCACATAGCAAATACCATGTTTTTTCATTTCAGCAAGCTGGACAAAGGAAGCAAAGCTCATCTGAGGGCAGACCTCAGGACCGATCGCAGAAGACTGACAAGGGTAACACGGAGCACTTGTCTGTTCCACCAGTGCAAGAGCAAACACTTTTGCAATCATTAGACATGACAGAGGCAAAAAAATGGAGATTTTTTTACTAGGCTGTAGGCAAATTAGTTTGCTAGTACATCAGGACATCACAGAGGCTGAAATTAAACAAATAAAGCTAAAGTGAGGAAAACAACTGGAAAGCAAAAGAAAGAGTTGAAGGCCACACAGTATATTGCAGTGTATCATAATCAAAAGATAATTCTTATATTTGACTTTTCTCCCTCTCCAGGGCATACCATTTCAATGTGATGCAGACAGCCCTACAATCTCCAGTACTACAAGGAGTATAATTTTTCAGTATAGCCAAAGAAATATATCAGAGCTGGGAATTTCACAAGCAACACACTGCATGAACAAAGCAATTTGGATCAGTGCTAGCCTAGGGGTCTCTGAACTCTTATGAATTCTTACTGTTATTGTCAGGACTGGATACAAAATCCTATAGTAAAAATACAGGTTTATATAATTTGTTTTAAGCGTTTTCAAACTGATTTTCCTCCCATATACTTTCCTACTAGTGAGTTTAATGTGGATATAAATTTCTGTTTTACAGTCTTAGAGAGAGAAGACATCTTGAAAAGACACATGGACATTGCCCAGCTTCTTAATGTTGTTGGACAATGATTAAAATGGCTTGGAAGAAATTAAAGGTTACACTTTTCACTGATAAAGGTGCTGCAACTGGATTCTGCAATCCCCTTTAGTTGACATTTAGTAGCTCATATACGGTATCACTGTAGATAGATGAAGGATACAGTGGATCCTACCTCTTCTACCTGTGACCTCAACAGACAGCAGGATCACAGAAGGGAAGTTTTCAAGCTGGAGGCATGACAAGAGTCAGGGGAGTTCAGCACAAAGCAACGGGGGAAAGTGGGCCAAGGTCTGAAAAAAACATTCCTGCTTTCTTCTCAGTGACAGCAAACAAGCCTTACTGTGCCCTGTGCTTGAAGGCAAGAGGAACTGTGGTGCACTATGGTTTTAAATTGATTAGGAGGTTTGTTTTATGGATGGTTTCTTGCTTCTGTTGGAAGCAACGCAGTAGTCTCAGCAATCACCATGCAAAGCACCACTCCTGGTAACTGTAAAGCCATTGCCTCCTGGTTCCCACACACACACTTTCAGTAACGCATTTTTCTAAATACTTTTGTTTACTAATTAGGAAAGATAACTGCATCCTAGGTATGCAAATGAGATGGTTTAACAGCTTCCCCCAGTCCTAGATACCTGTTCTGTCTGGCAAGTTGCATTTGAACACAAAGTATTATTGAGGGAGCTTTGGCCTGCCTATTAGGACCTACTAATGCCATAAATCGTCTTGTCTTTCATGGTGCAGTTTTAGTTTCTCCTAGCAACTGCTGCTTAGACTGGGGACGCAAAACATGTCAGAACAAATCTCCAATGCGTCTATATGCTGCAAACAAAGGCACAGTAAAGATGCTACTGCTCATTCCACATTACTTACTGTGCATATCTAAGGAATGACTAGAATAGGCTCTGCAGGAAAAACACCAACATCTGCTTATTTCTCATCATCTAAACAACTGCCAGCTCAATGGCCATATACAGGCTGAACCTTAAGAAAAAGCTTTGCAGGTGAAATGTTCTCTACAACACTCTAATTGTGTTTTGTAATCCTCCTCTCTTTAGTGCATGCATAATTTGCAGAATGAAGTACGGGAATTCACCACCCACCTTCCTCCCTCACAGCAAATATAAGCATTACTTGTTATGCATCTGTTTAAGATTATCTGGACACATTCCTCGTTTTCCACCTACTCTGTACCCTTCTGGAATGGGCTGCACTCCCATTTATTACAGTAGTGAAAGCACTTGAAGCTACTGTCAGAAAAGCATGCAGGTGTCTGCCACCCTGCTGATTAGGGCTCTGTCCTGGTGGTGGGCTGATGTGAGTTTGAATTCCTTTCAGTGGATTCAAAGAGAAAAGGAGAGAAAAGAGAATTTCTACTTCCTTGGTGCGTTCTTGAAGGAGAAGCTAAGGCAAAAATATCATCACCTGCAGAAGCAGTTCCTTGAGAAAAAGGACTGAGCTCGATTTAGCCTTTGAGGTACAGATGGCAGCACTCTGGGGTCCAGAAAATGATTCAGGGATGTGAATCTTGTATGTACAGAAGCACATCTCTGTAGCCCCAGAGGAAGGCTTTAACTCCCCGGAAAGTAGCAGGATTTACAACACAGCAGAAATCTTAGACCTGACTCTTGGCTACCTTTGCTAGTTCCTTGGCCTGTGTGCTGTCATCTCTAATTCTGATTTTGGGAATGCATCCAAAAACGATTTATGCACTACTCCATCAATTGTACAAGGAGGAAGAACAACTAACCCCCACAGTTCTTGGAGCTAGGGACAAGGAGCCTAAGCCCTTTTACAGAACTACCTTTCTGACCCACTTTAAAGCATGCTCTAGTGTCAAAGTGATTGCAAAGAGCTCTGAAAATGAAGCAGAGACAGCCACTGCAATAACATTTTTAGTGAATTCAACTCCTATTTAACATGTATGCAATTTAGCTTTTGACATTTACAGAAAGGGTTGTCTCAAATTCTCTTTAACTGTATTGACTGCAGTCAAAGTTCAAAAATGTGTGTGCTGGAAGCACTCACACATTCAGTCTGCCAGGGAATACTAATACAATGACCAAGTAGCTTGTCTGATCTGGACTAAAAAAAGAGACATCTGGCAAAAATTGTTCATAATAAACTTACAACATCTTTGAGTGTATCTTCAATATCATAGCAGTATGATTATTATCATAACATTTTCAACAATCATCAGAGTTTGATTAATTCTGTATTTTCTAACAAAAAAGAAAAAATATTTTCATTAAATAAGTTCTCTACAAAATGATGGAACACTGATTAAACAAACTGACAATCTTCACTTTCAGAAGGAGCTCATGGTTGATTAGATCTAGAAAAGAAGAGGGAAAGGAGATTCTTTTTAAGAATGGAGTGTGTCTAAAATGCACAAGAACTTATAACTGAAAGGGATTGCCTGGGACAACCAAACACTTGGTGCATAGATTAAAAATATCCACACATGGGAAGTCTCTTCATATGCTGTAGGCTGTAAAACACTTTCCAGAACCAGAACTTAAATCTGTAATAAAATATTAAAAGCTACAGCTATAATGTTCCAAAGGAAGAGAGTTTTAAAGGGAGAGAATTTGAAAGCATCACCAATGTCTTAGGGTCCTGCAACAGCTAGGATCTGCTAAATTAAAATCCTGGAAATTCTAGGAGGCTTACTACAGTGTGAAGCCTATCACATGTGAAGTTCTACACTTCATTTGCTGACTCCTGTTAACAAGATCATACAGAACATCCTCCATGATGACCTGGTTTTTTTTGTTATTGGAATTTATTTATTCCCTGTGTCATCTACAACTTTTCACAAGTTTATGCTTTGTTCTCCCCAAAGTAATGAATTAATACACTGAAAACAATTTGTCTCAGGGCTATTCGTTTAAAAAAGTAGTCACTGTCAACTTTTCCATCCTGAGAAATATCCGTAGAATACTATTTGCTGCTGTCTTTCTTCTGGCTGTGATCCTGAACTGCATTAGAACTCCCTGCACCCAGCTCTGCTCTACCCAGCTCCTGCAGGGCACTATACCAACCAATTTAGATTTCAGCCAAGCATTAAAATCCACTCTTGTAGTTCTAAGAAATCAATTATCTTACCATCTCTGACATAATCTTCCTTTGATAAAACTATGTTGTGATTTATCTTTCCTGCCCTCTGCTTTCCTGCTTATTCTCTCCTTCAGGACTTTGCTATTCCTACAACCCATGGAGACACAGCAGACTGTGCAGCAGTTTCTGGGCTCTGCTTTGAGAGCCTCTAGGGACAAGGTCCAAAATAATCAAGGAACTCCTGGGAACACTCTGAGAAACTTGAGGGTGAGTGCTGCCTCTTAATATTTACCAGGACACAAAATAATCATGCTAAATCTAGTACTTCAGTAGTGTTCAAAATCTCTAGACGTCCCATTGTAACTTTGACAACTTCTCCCTGTTTCATTTCCAATTTATTGTCATCATTTTTGCAAAGAAGAAAGGAAATTCCCCATGGAAACTCTCTTTCCTATCAAGCAGAAATGCATGGATCCACTACATGCGCGACTCCCTCTTGGAGGTGAACAAACTTCTCAAAACCAAATTATAAAAAGTTTTCACACTTCTGCCACACAAAATCTTCACTCTGCACTTTAGAGACTTTCAGTCTACATGAAAGTTAAGTTCCCACTTTTCCAAAGGACAGGGAGAGTTATAAGCACAGAATCTGAGTCTCCTTGCAAATAGAAGATTAGCTTTAGACAGATGAGCTGATTGACTACATAGCAGAATGACTGCTAAAATCAGGTGCAACAGTGTCCTGGTTTTGCTGGGATAGAATCGTAGAATCAATTTTCCATTCATGCACTTTTGAGAAGATTGCAGCACTCAGTTTGGTGGGAATAAAGTTGATAAGACCCTTTGTTGTACTTTTTGACCAGCAGTAGTCTGAAGGCTTCCATAGTGATCAAGGTCTTTATTACCAGCTTTGAGTTAGCCAGGTGCAGAAGCTAGGAGGAGTGAAAGCCAGAGCAGCTGGCCAACAGAAGTATCCATACCATAAACATCATGCTCACTATAAATTGGGGAGTTTGCTGGGCACGGTCCTCTTTCCTCAATGGCTGTCATCCTTGAAGGATCTCACCTGTCATTCTGTTGCTGAGGCCTACTTCCCTATTTGGTGTGACTGTCATGCTTTCACGGGAGCTGTGGTGCTTGCAGTGTTTGTCATCTAGCATTCACTGCTGGGACTACACAGCTCACAACCACTATAGGGGCTGAGTATAACTTTCTGTAGTTTATATTAATATTGGTATAAATATCAGTTTATTATTATTATTTTATTATATCTGTTTCCATTTCAACTCACAAGATTCCTTTTCCCAGTTCCACTCCTTGGGCTGGGAGGGATCATCGTGTGACAGAACTACCTAAACAAAGACAGAGAAAGCAGAAACTTGTGGCTGAGCATGGGGAAAGACGGGACTGCCCCATTCATCAGCAGCCTGCAGCTAAAGGGGAGTAAATAAAACATGAAACTGCACTGGAAGCCAAACTCTATGCAGATCAATCTGCCTGCTCCAGACAAATGAACAAAGACTGGCCAGATGTTAACTGCTTATATTCTTATTTCTCTGGGAGGCTGCCTGCCTAAGCCATATGCTACAGAGTGATCCACATCTCACTCAAGATCCCCACTGCAACACTGTAGCACAGATAATCAGAGCATGAATAGCACTGTATTAATGACACGCAGATGCACACTTTGGTGATGACTGAGAATATGTAAAAAAATCTTAGTAGTGTTAATCTTTATCTACGACTTTCTTCCTTTTCTGTGGAGTAAAGTAATAAACATGAAAAGAAGGCAGAATTGTGACTGTTTGACACTATGTATGTTCTCCTACATTTCTAGGTTTGAAGTCCAAGACGGATGACTGTGATGTCTTTTTTTAAACCTTTTCTTAAGGGAAAAGGTATTTCTCCCACTGCAAAGGTTCCACTCTCTGCATATGGCACACAAGATTTTGCAATCTGGTGAAACTCAACCCTGAATCATCACAAAACCAACTAAAAGCGAGAATGAAGACAGAGAAAAGATGGTATAAATTTGACTTGGACACAAAGAAAATGATACAGAAATAATCATGGTTCTTAGGAAAAGATTAATTAAAAAAACCATCCCAGTAAATAAATGTATCCATTAATAGACAATAGCATTGAACAGAACACACAAGAACACTTAAAAATTACTCCCATATCCTGAGATAATTCTAGTTTTAATCATTCAAAATGAAAGTGATAAGAGACAGATATATTTTTTATATCAAACTGAAGTAATGGCCCAGTTTTGCACAGGCTAACTTCAAGTAGTTTAACAGCTGCTTTATCTTCTCGACTCCAGTGCCTGCAAATTACCTTTCACAGGGAATGGATTCTGTTAAATTTGCATACTCTACTGGGAAGGTCCATCATTCCAGTGAACATTCCATGAATTTTCCAGGATTTTAATCTCTTAGCAATCAAGACCCTGAATTTTGATAAATTGTTTTAGAAATTGTTATTTCAGCAAAGTGAGCTTATTCTCTTCTGATCTGGACAATATCACATTTTCCTACTACCCATCTACATCATATGCACAACTGTGCCCACTTCTAAAATTTATCACTGCACCACTGATTTTAATTTTAAAATATCCTGCAATTGCCTGATGAATGGAAGATAATTAGATACCAAATCAAAACTATTGTCTGGGGGGGAATGCTTGCAAGTTAAACCACTCTTTAGAATCATATTTCATCCTTGTATTATCATTTTCTAAAAAACAAGTACCAAAGCATAGCAAAAACCAAAATAGAAGTAGGACAATGCTGTGCTATATGCAATAAAACTTCAATGTGCAATGCTAACATCTGTTACAACAAGCATTGTCTTGGAACATTTTTTCAATATAATCTAAATGGGATTTATTTTCTTTGAGTCTGGATTATACTTGGTTTCAGATAAAGTGATGACTTTTGTATCAGATTCATTAAGAAACTCTTAACTACCTGAAGTTTCTCAGCCATGAGGTATTAAAGTATCCTTTATCTTGTTTGCAAATACCAACCTATCACATATGCGCAGTAAAACTTTTAAACATGAAGAAATGGTAAACAGTTCTCTAAAAACTTCTGAAGTTAGATTTGGTCATGGTCAAGAAACCTCAAGGTGTCCTTGATGAGGACTTATGTAGTTCATGGGAACCCTAGGTCTTCTTAGGGTGATAGTGGAATGTAAATCTTCAGTGCAAGATGACACAACTATATAAAACCACTGCATAGCTCTAATTCTCTGTCAGGTGATGTTCTAACCTATTTTCTTCTTTTTCTTGTTTGTTTTTGGAAACTAAAAAAAATTTAAGAAATTTATTAGGAAACAGAAGAAAAGGTGAAAGAAAATTCCAGCAAGTGACCACCTATATTTTATATATTTAAACATCTTCCTTTCAGACTCTGAAATGTTAAAGCAGGTTTGCTGGCAGGACTTGTGACCCTGTGGGGGACCCATACTGGAGTAGTTTGTGAAGACCTGTAGCCCATGGGAAGGGCTCACGTTGGAGAAGTTCATGGAAGACTGTCTCCTGTGGGAGGGACCCCACGCTGTATCAGAAGAAGAGTGTGAGGAGTCCTTCCTCTGATGAGGAAGGAGCAGCAGATACAATGTGTGATGAAATGACTGCAGCCTCCATACCTCTGTGCCGCTCAGGGACGGGGGTGGGGGGCAGGAAGAGGTAGAGAATTCAGGAGTAAAGTTGAGCCTGGGAAAAAGGGAGAGGTGGAAGAAAGGTGTTTTAAGATTTCATTTTTATTTCTCATTATCCTACTCTGATTTGATTAGTAATAAAATTAAACTAATTTCTCCAAGTCGAGTCTGTTTTGCCCATGACAGTAATTGCTGAGTGATCTCCCTGTCCTCATCGCAACCCACGAGCCTTTTGTTATACTTTCTCTCCCCTGTCCAGCTGAGGAGGGGGAGTGATAGAGTGGCTTTGCTGGGCAACTGGTGTCTAGCCAGGGTCAAGCCACCTCACATTTATGTCTCAGTTATCCTGCACTTATTCTCTTCTCTCCATGCCTCTTCCCATATTTTACTTTGACTGCCTTCTGTGTTTCACATCTCTTATCTTCTGCCTCTCTTTTCTGCTCTCAAAGTTGAAGGTGCAGGGTTCCTTCTAGGATGAAATCACTATGTAGCATTCAGAACTTCCAACTTAAACATTGCTGTTATCTGGTAAATGTCATGCTTTCAAGCTCATTCTTGAAGAAAAAGTATTATTTTTCTTCCTGCCCTAAAACCTCTTGGCAACTGTGATAGAGAAGGGCAATCTCTGCTCTTCTGTCTTTCCTCAGAAGCCAAGCCTGAGAAGTCAGTGTAGTCACGTGTTAAAATCTGCACAATGTATACCTACAGCTGTCAAAAACTGGTGTCTCCAGCTTGTTTTCTGGCTAAAATTTGAAAGGTCACCAGATACGTAATTTTTTATCTCCTCTGCTTAATCTCTCTCAGCCCCTCAATAACTCTCTCATTGCATCTCCTTATCCAATGAATTCTTATCAGAACTGAACACTAACTCAGATCCTAGTTTGAAGACTCCACAGTGACACAGAGTAAGGCTACAACAAATAAATTTCTAGACTAATGACTTATATCCTGCTTTCTTTACAGTAATAGACAAGTACTACTTTGTGAAGGTTTGTTTACTAACTGCTTTTCTTTGGAATGATTTTATTTTTTCCAGTATTACATTTTTTGGGATGGGAATTGTAATTTACAGATGCTAAATGCTTTCAATTTCAGTAAAATGGACCCTGATAACCTGCTGATTTTTGAAGTAGATATTACTGTACAAAATGCAGCAAAATCTTAAGAAATCCTAAGAGTGTTAATCATGTCAGTCAAAAAAGTGCTATTTTGTCCACTTATAAAGGTAGTTTTCCTTCAGTGTTT
Organism: Mesitornis unicolor; assembly: GCF_000695765.1. Taxonomy (NCBI): domain Eukaryota; kingdom Metazoa; phylum Chordata; class Aves; order Mesitornithiformes; family Mesitornithidae; genus Mesitornis; species Mesitornis unicolor. Next base: position 70,864 of record NW_010197204.1, on the reverse strand, counting down.
GTCCCCAAGGTGTTCTTAGGTTATTAAACTCAATGAAGATTGTGATGAAGTCACAAGAGAAAACATTTTATCTTTTATTTTTCATACTGTAGTCTATTTTATTAGCTTACTCCACACTTCTTATTTCTTCTGCCTTTTTGAAATGCCACCTACACTGATAAAATTACATTAGGAGTTCTCAGTATTTCCAGGAAGAAGCAGATAAATCACATAAAGAAATGACTGCTAAGAAGTACAGAATAACAAAGAGTCAGTTGAGATGATCAGAATTTAACTTGTTTCAAAAACAATCCCAGACATACTTAGTGGAAGGTAAATATCTATCTTAAAATATCTAGAAACATCATGAATATGCCATAAAATGGGAAACTAAAATGAAGTTTCACTAAATTTTGACATGACAGGGGAGTAAAAAGAAACAACTGAAGCCAGTGTAGAGGAAGTGTCCTATCACACAGTAAGGACGTCAGAATCCCTCCTAGTGCAATCCAGGACCAACTCTCAGTTTGAAACACGCTATAAACCAAAAAATATGTATAAATAAAGTGAGCAATATGCAGGAAAAACTGTCAAACACTGAATAACTACTTAACAAATATAGCATTACCTGAAAACCAAAACATGATTACACATTTTTCTCTTTCACAGTCATATTCTGAAGCCTTCAAATCTTTTACAGTACTGGTGGCTCACAACAGTTTTGAGTTACTGATATTTATATGTGACTTCATTCTCATGACTCTTCTCACCAAACACGAAACAGAGCAAACACAGATCACAGGAATGTTTGATCTGCCTAATTCAAAATACAATCCCAAACAGGTAGTGCTAGACAACAGCAAAATTGGAGGCACCAATTGTGACATAATCTCCAATCAGCTGAAAACTCACCTGGGAACTGGAAAGAGGACATGGTCAGAACTTTTCAGAGAACTCTGTGTGCAACAGTTATAATTCTTCAGGGATGATAAACATTAAAGCCAGCCTTGCTTTGAGCAGCAGGTTGGACCAGACAACCCACTAAGGTCTCTTCCAACCTAAATTATTCTATGATTATATGCCATAGCAAATGCTTAAAGCTGAAAATACTTTGTAACCTCATTTATAAACCTTTGCCATAGAATTACTAACTTTTGAAACAGAATCTTCCCCAGAGGATGAGAACAGGGCAGCAATACACAAAATCTAGGACGCTGAAGCACAAGGGGTATGAACTTGTCCTAGTTAAGTAACAGAACTGATGAAGTTAGTATATTATCCTTATACCAGAACGACTTACACAATTTAAATATTAATCCAAAGGAAAAGACATTCCTGGTTGTACAAACAGACCTGAATAACTTACAAAGGATACTAATGGCCAGCTGTGCTATTGGCAACCATGGAATTCAGGTCACTTGAAAAGTCATAATCCTTGAGATCCAAGCAAGGCCAAGAAGGGAAGCCTCAAGTCATGCTAGCAGTATCAGATACATAGATATTTCCCATGTACTTCAAGAACCGAAAGCATGCTGGCATAAACTTTTCCATTCTATCTTTTCTGTCTCTATGTGACCTGGAGAATAAGGAAGATGTAACATTTGTTTCTAATAAAATTTTTTACACCAAGTAAAAGGAAATGGGTGATAATTCAAAGTCTCCTTCTATGGCTGAAATAGGTGCAAGAAGCCCACTGTAATTTTGGCCTCCAAAACTAACAAACAGGTTTATGACTTTCAGGGGCAGCTAACTTGTGGACAAGTTAGGTGAGCTTTGATTATCAGGATAAGATCATAGTACAAATTGCAAAGAGTTGGGACACAGTGATTCAGCAAAAGAAAAAAGTGATCAGCCCCAAAAACCAGAAGTTAGACGGCAGCTGAAGAGATGCAATT
>NW_010197204.1:52782-68959 GCF_000695765.1 Mesitornis unicolor | reverse complement strand
ACTAAACTACATGGGTGTGAAGTCTTCTCTATATAACATGAACAAAAAGGCAGTATCTATCCCCACATGTGCTTAGGTGGAAGGACCACTGGAGGTAATTAAGACAGATACATAAATTGTTCTAGATTAAAACAAAAAAACCCACAAAAACCGCACAACAAACAACAAACTGTCAAACTGATACGGTCTTCCTGGGAGATGGAAAAATGAGAGAGAGTACTAGTCTTTCTTGCTGCTAAGAGTAAAACCACATGAGTTACTACACAGGCTTCTCTGAAGACCCCATTAATTTATTTCTGCTTATTTTATTTTATAGGAGAGTAAATAGAGATGACATTCTGTTACTTCTGGTCTAGTGGCTTATAATGCATTTTCAGCATAGAAATCAGAATCACATCCTAAACTCTGTGGGATTTTACAACAAAGAGATAAGTTTTAGATGTTATCAACAATTATGTCTCTTTCAAAAAATGTTAGGATAATAAATAGTTTAAACAGCACTTAGAAGGGTAGTTCTGCCTGATGTTCCTTTAAAAGGAAAATTATAGTTTCAGTGGATGTATAAACTTATATTAGCACCTGCAGGTTACTAACAGGCCTTAATAGTCCCTCCTTTGGGACCTCCACCCACACCTTTAGTCCTGTGTCTTCAGTCTCTGCCATGGACCTACTGAGCAATCACTAGACTTGACCCTGACCTGTGGATTGACTTCCCATCTTGGCCTTGGACCTGCCTCATCGCCATGGACTTACTCGCCTTCTGGTCTATACCCTTGGCTGAGCATGGCCTTGACTTCCTGTCCTGGCCTCTTCCCTTGTGTGGGGTAGGCTCTGCCTGGCCACTGCATGTTCTCCCTATCTGCTGATGATGATTCCCATCCTTCACTGCTACTCGACTGCCTATTAGTTATTTCCTACATATTTTCCCTGTGTTTTCACTGTCTTCACAGGAACATAAAGAGAAGGGAGAAACTCTGCATGGAGCTGGAAAAGGAAGGATGGAGCTCTAATAATTTCAAAGACTCGGGACTCAATATGCTTTGCAAAAATCACCTGAATTCAAGAAAGCTTTGACTGGATCTTTCATTACCTGAATGCTTTAATGAATCACACTAAACTGAGTTTGCAGTTTGACAGAGAATGAAGTTGCTTACCTTTCAAGAGGAATGGGAAGACTTTGCACTCAGATGCAGCATTCTAGCAAACCCTAGAAAGCTGCAGTTTTAACGTTTAAGTGATCAGGACAGACATGAAATCCATCTCGCTGTCCCAAAGGAAGACCAAGAATCCCTATGCTGGGTTTAATAAGACTTATCTTAACAAGCCCTCCACAATGAAGGTTCAACAACCTACCCAGTCTATTTCACTGTTTTCTACTTCTAATCCTTCTCATAACACGTTTCTAGATTACTTAATGTTTTTGCAGACTTTACTTCCTTTTTGAAGAAATACTGGACCTGACGTTCCAACTTACAACTAATGAGCACTAAGCAGAGTTTAAGTTTACTCGGTGTGTCTTAAGTGTCAATATAGCATTGCATTGGGGGTGGTGGAATGAGAGCCATTTGCTTCCTTTCTACTTTTTACAGTAGATCCTGCAGTCTGACATTCTTGACCCTTACCCAGTTTGTGGTTCATTGTAGTGCTTCCTATATCTTTCTCTGGAGATCTGCTGCCTAAATAGCCATTCCTTGTTAATATAGTTGATTATTATAGTCTAGCATTTTGCACTTCTTCACTTACATACTATTTATATTAAAACCTTTCTCTACTTGTCAAGATCATCCTGAAAGATAATCCTGTCCCCTGCAAAGTGCTTGCAGCTTTTCCCAAGTAGGTATCCACTGCAGATTGAAGAAACATTTTATCTATCCCACTATCTAGAGAAAAACTTCTCTCTTTCTAGAGAAAACCACTTGGCAGAATACCATCCTTCTTGTTTGACAGTGAACCACTGATAACTACTCTTTGAAATTATAATTACAAGCCGAAGAAGGATAAAGCATATTGTACTTTTTGGTTACCTTTTTCTTCAGCATTCATTTTAAAAACAAATATTCAAGTGATCTGATGTCAGTTAACCTTTATAGCAGGAATACTGGTTAGAGGCTCCTTTTACAGTATCTTCCTCAAGATGAAGTTTCCCTACTTTTCTTTAGGAACATCTTTAACATTTTTATATCATAAAAAAATTGCACTTATCACCTACCCCAGCTCCTCCAGGCCTGTTATCTTGTCATAGAAGGAAATCAGATTGCGTTACATGATTTATTCTTGACAAATCCATTTTGGCCATTGTTTACCATCTTTTTATCTTCTGGGTGATTCCAAACAGATTATCTGATAAAGTGCCTTTCCAGGAATTAAATTTAGGCTGACTGGCCTATAATTCCCTGGGTCTTTATGTGCTTTATTTTTGAAAGACACACACAAAGGTTTCTTCCCTCCCCCTACAATTCACTTAATTTTTTAGCCTTTAATTCTCAAATCTCGTAAGGGAAGACTGTAAGATTTCTTAAGTACTCCATAGTGAATTAATTGTGCCAGACAATTTGAAAATATCTGACTCATCTAAGCAGATCTGTTCTTACTCCTCTACACTAGTTATAATTAAGCTAGTCTTCAGAACACAGCCCTTTTTTTTAATGAATGCTGAGAAAGGAAAAAAAACCAAACTCAACAACGACAAAACTGGCATGCCTCTATTAGTTTTGCCACTCTGACAATTATTGGGTCAACTCTTTTCCTTATCTTACTCTGACTAATTACTTATAGGATGTTTTCTTTTAACTACTCTATTTCTAAAACCATGCTTAAGGCAATTGACCCATATTTTATTGCAATTTCTATGATCAAAGTGTTGCTCAGGATGAAACTCAGGACATTTGGATAGTGCACAGTATGTGACCTTATCAGTTCTGGGGCTTCAGACATTTCTGTCTGAGTAAGCTCCTCCAATATTTTCAGCCATAGACTGAAAGATTTTGCCCCTCAGTGTTTAGACTGATCAGTCTGATGCTTATAATAAATAAGAGCACAAAAGAAACACAATTAAATTAAATTTATTCTCTCTTTTAAAAGAAACAATGCCAGGATACAAGCTTCCTTCAAAAACCATACACTTTGTCAAGTCAAAGAGTACAGAGGAACGTTTGCTACAAAAATGTGGGGTTTTTTGCACTTGGATGCAATGACCTTGGTGCAAAAAAAAAAACCAGTCAAGAGAAAGCATGGGTAGTTTTTACTACAGACAGTCAAATAAGCCCCAGAAGGGAGTCATGTTTATTTAGTACAGCAAATGTGACCTAATAAGACAAAGCTGAACAAGACTGAAAGAGTGAGTCTGTTTCTTTTTACTTAATTGCTGTTAATGAAGGATATAGCTCCTTGGAATTCTCATATGAGTAGCTTTGCTTGTATACTGGAAATTATGCAAGTCTTACCTCAGAGAACCTTTGTACATCTTGGGTTAAAGTTCCTACTCTCTTCCACTGATAATATTTGAGTAACTTCAAAATTGCTGGATTCACTGCATTATCAGATGGTACTGTCCGGAAGAAATAAGGATATTTTTTCTTATCTGCCAACTCTGGAGTAGTTGCTGCAAATGAAAGCTGAAAAAAAATCAGACAACAAAAAAGTAAGTTACCATAAATCATCTAGCAGCCAGAGGAAAAACTTTGCTCTTCTCAGAGCAAGAAGACACAATCCATGCACTACAATCATGTAGAGAACTTTCATCATCATACAGCTTCGAAGTCCTACCAGCATAATTTATTCATTTATCTTTAAGGTGATTTTTTAAACACCTTAGTTCTATAAACCACCTGCCACAAAATTAAACCAGGGAATCTTCAAAGTCAGTTGTGTAAAGTCCTCTGTTTGAGATCACGCATCTTACACATCGCATAGAACACGAAGCTCTAAGGAAGAAAATCTGTTATGAATTCCCCATCAACTTCTTTCTAAGTTTTCTTCCAAAAAGCTGAGAATTGTTCCAGAAAGATATTCTCAGCTCTTATAAATCTTTGAATTAGAAAGTGAACCTCTAGTAGCACCTCTTCCTATCTTCAGCTAATAGAAATGGTACCAGAAACAGAATAATTATGGCAGCCAAGGCTGCAGGTCAAAAGTTTAGCTGGCTCCCAGTTACTTCCACTGAAGCAGCCCCCTGTGGGCTGTGTTATCAAAGGGGACTCAGTAACTAACTCTACACATCTGAGAACACCAAAACTACTAAATAGTTTAAGAATACTTATAATGACAGAAAAGAGGAAACCTCTTACACACACACACACACACATCTGAGAACTTCACTGAATTCTTCTGCCCAAGTCAAAGGCAACATATTTTTGTGAATTCTATTCTATGCCTATTTCATTCTAATTTTTCTGAATTATTTTCTGGCAGTGTTAGGAAGGCGATGCCTGCACGTTCACGTTCTGAAAATGCTTCAAATCCAAAGATATTTGTGATTACTTCCTCTAGTATTGTTTAGGTTGCTAGGAATATATTTCTCAAGCTTTTTTTTCAGCCATGCATAGCAGCTGAGGATTTATAAAGTAGCAATTTAATGCAAATTTGTTTGACTGTTGAAAAATAATCTCCCTAATACTCCCTAATAATAAGTCTTTCTAACTCAATAAACAGTCAGAAAGCGCAGGGAATTCAACTCTATAATAAAAATACATCCAATAGTAGTATTAAGTTTACACTTCCTTCAATCAATTAGTTAGTATATTTTGGGTTTAAATACACTCTTTTAAATTCAGAATAGACAATTCTAATCTGAAATAACAGCTCTAACTTTTTCTTCATGTTTATAAAATCTAGATTTTGGCTAGCAGAGACAGGACTCATTCTCTGATTTTAGACTCACAAAGAACTTATTGCATTGTTATAACTTCCTAAGCCTAAGTACAGTTTATTTTCCTTAAATAAATTAATTGAAAACCCTGAAATCCAAACAGCCTGAAGTATGTAGAACTGAACAGTTTACAGTCTACCATTCAAAAAGAGAAGATTCTTTCTCTTCATCAGTCCTTAGCTAGAGGGGATTTTTAAGACCTTCTACTGCCATATAAGTCTCAGGTAAAATATTTTTAACATAGCAACTGCTCTTTTATTAGATTTTGTTTAAAAAAAACAACATAAAACAAACAAAAAACAAACCACAAACCAAACCCAAACACACTATAAGGTACTGTGATATTGTGGTCTTGATTTTCCAAAACAATACTGTTTGGCCTACTTAGAACTTTGTAACATTTAGTAATCAGCAGTGAGTTTGCAAAGAACTGATTTAAAATGAAAAAGAATGAAGATCTTCCTGGTAGACCTAGCTAGCTTTTCTGTCTAGCCTTATAATGCTGAACATGATGCATTCACTGCATAATGAAAGTGGAAATAAGGACCTCTATCTCTGACTGAAGAGAAAATTTAAATTTGGAAAGTCAGCATGAAGAGAAGTGCTTGCAGCCTGGTGACTGCAAAGAACTTGCTTTTTTAGTTATTATGTGTTTGGATTGAACATAATTTAGTTGATCCTTAAGAAAAAGAAGCAAAGAGCAATGCTGAAGTTAACACTAGTGACAAGCAACATCAGCAAGGTTCACCTAACTCAGGTTCAGATTGAATGGTAATTTTTTCTGATTAAAAGTACAAAAAGCCTTAAAATAAGGAGCACCTCTATAGCTGTAAGCTGGCTTTAGGGCAAAGCTCTGTGATATAAGCAAGGCAATTCAGATCTATCCTTTGACATTCTAGTGACTTAAAGTGCCTAAATTAGTATCCTAAGTGGTCAAATTTCCTTGGGAAACAATAAATGTTACCTCCTTTCATTGATTAAAGAAAGATGAAGACTCGTAACTTAGATTTCTCAGCCATGTAAAGTGAGATGAGATGAATCCAGTTTTATGTGTAATACTAAAGACACCTGAATTACAAAAGAACATTCCTCTTCATTTTCTTTTTGAAGAAAGGTTTTATTAAAATATAAGATGGGAAAACTTCTTGTTCAAACAGTTCTTCAAATGTAGGATATGTTCACAGGCCTTTCTTTCGAGCATCACATATACCATGCTTGGTCTCCTTCTGCATCATTTTACCATTTTAACAAGACACTCATGAGAGATGGACAAATAACCTGAAATAGTTATATAAGTCTTTTGTTTTGGTTTGGTTTTTTTCTTTCTCACAAAAGTTAAGTAATTGAAAATACTTAACTTTTCACGAAATTGTCCCTATGAGAGTTTGGGAACACGCAATGAACTTATCCCAACAACCACCAGCACTCAGTATTCTGCTTTGAGAGAAGACTGAGATAACCGAGATGGAGATTTCAGATATGAGAGTTTAAAGCTTTTAAATGGAAGAGAAGATAACATTTACCATTCAAGTAAAAATATTAACTATACTACAAAAATAGAACCAAATAGACCAAGGTATTGAAAAACAAATGTTTATTTCTTCACAAGAGACATAATTTAGTAAAAGTTCTGCTGCCTTAATATCACAATTAAGTCTGCTTTCATTCTAAAATGAAAGACTATTTAATAGATAAAATGCAATGTTTCTGACTTTTTAAAGGATTCCTATTGCTTATGTGATCACTATATAAGCAGATTACAGCTAGCAGTTTTGTCAGAATGCATTTTGTCTGCACATGTTAAAGGAAAACAATAATGTTAATATACTAGAAATCATTCAAGTCAGGAGGCAGTATGAAATGAATTGGCACAGAAGGCCTTTCAAGTATGTCACCTGACACTGATTTACTTATAAGTTTAGCATATTGTGGTGTTCTCCACAGACCAGGTGGGAGCTACCTAGAGAGGTCCATATGGGGTGACCGCAAGCCAGTATTTCAGACAAAGTCCCAGCGTCACTGAATTCAGTGCCAAAACTTCCACCAACTTCCCCAGAGCCCAGATTTCAAGCCTGTGATCTGACTACCTGGAAACCAGATTTAGTGAATGAGATTTAACACCACCAGTGTAATTGTAGCTGTGGGTCATCCTGAGATTTTGTAGTATGCCTAGACTCAGACTGTGCAGGTTCTTCAGTCTTAAAGATAGATTCAGGCCTGGTTCAAGAGTGAGCCAAGCAGTTATGCTTCATTGCTAGCAATGGAGAAGCAGAGCTGATGGCTTTATCATACCCTGTGAACAGAAAGGAAGCAACAAATGGACCCAAAGCAAAATAATTCAGGAAATGGTGTGAAAGAGAAAAACAACAAAACATTACAGATGATACAGAAAGGACCTGATAGCACTGTGTGTGTAAAAGAGTGTTTTATAGTAAAGAGTTTCTAGGCCACAAAATTTAGGACCTTTTTATAGTTAAAAAAAAACCAAACTCTTGAAAATTATCCAAAATTGAAAGAAGCCTGCGAGACAAATTTTACTTTCCAATTAAAAAAACCCAACCAATTATAATTGCACAGAAGTCAAGGAAATTTCTTTGGCTTCCCACTGAAAGTAGAATTTGATAATGGAGAGGACAGGAGAGGAGACCATTTTACGCAAATATTATGAGAAATGTTTCAGCCTAATATGAGACATGGCCAGGTTAAGAAATTTGAACTGGTGGACTTGGTTGTAAAAAATAAAAAAATATACAGAATTATCTTATTAAGGAGGTGTTGGGATCAGGCATATGTTTAATAAAATAAATTATCTCCAGAAAGATCATGTTTGCAAATGGGGAAAATTAGTTTATTAGAAAAAAAAAGAGAGATTACCTTAATTTTCCTAGGCTTCTGCACTGTGGCTAGTACGAGTATTTTATTAATGATTTAAATCTGTCTCTGTTGCTGCAGATTTAGTCTTTATTGAGAGATTTTTATATATGGCAGTTATCACCTGTATTTCCTGTACTTTTTCTAGAAAGCTAATTTATGCTTATAAAGCAACACTGCTAAACAGGATATAAACTGCTGATTCAATCGATTGGTGGTATCATTTATTATCATCATAGCTAAAGATCACATGCATGCTTAGATAGGAAGTAATACTTTCTGCAAAAAAGGAAAATTACAACAATTTTCTTTTAAAGGCAGAATGTTAGAAAGCTACATAGAAAATGCTCTTATAATGGCACAGGACTGCACATATAGAATCTCATATTGGGAAAATGACAAGGATGAAACTCAGGAAGATGATAATTTGTGGCAATGTCTACTCATGACACCACACACCATTCCTTCGCGTGCACAGCTAGGAGCTCTAATGCTTTGACAAGCCTGTGCCAACAATAACAATACTTGGTGTGGGCATCTGATGGTCCCAGGAGCCAGAAGGACCAGAACAGAAACTAGTGAATAATGAAGAGTTAAAAGATCTCCCTCCTGCAGCTCTTGGGACAGCATTAGATGATGTCACTTAATAAGTGAAACAGTATACTCTTAACCTAGAGACAGAGAATAGATTAAGTGTAATAATTAAATTCCATTTTTAATGGAATGGTAATTGATGTTTTTTAATAAACATTAAAAGACACAAAGTACAAAGATTTAGGTTAAATGTTAATTCACTATTTAAAGATTTAACAGTAACCTTACTATACAAGGCAACTTGCCCAGATGTGCAAACTACCACTGAACTTGATTTTACCACTGCCCGAGTTGTGAATAAATTTTAATATAACAACAGTACTTGGAACAAGAAAACAGTGAGATATAATCAAGAAGAATTAAAGAATGTTATATAGAACCTTAAGAAATACATGATAAAATGTAAAGTTAAAAAGTTATATATTAGACTGCTCCTTCCCACCCCAATGTACAAAATGTATCATCTAATCAGCTTTGATGGATGATTTAAAGTTATGTCGAAATAACATTGCAAAGACGGTTGCAAACATCTATATATTTGGAAAATATTTCAACATAAGAAGCTAAATGCAGTAATTTTATTGATGGAGGCACTGCATAGATCTTCAAAGCAGGTGAGAGCAGCTCACAGTAATAAAGATCAAGAAATAAAGATAATGTTTATTGACAATTTGCCTGCACAGCTGCTGGTGAAAAGAGTGTCTATACACAGACAGTAAAGGAGCTGGTTCTGAACCAGACCTAGGAATCGAAGTGACAATCTTCCCTACTAGCTATACTCTAATCCCGATTCTCAAATAGCATAGGTGACGCACTATTGTAAGTTGAAAGAAGGGGAATTAAAGAAGAAAGAATTAATGAGAAATTATGCTTTTCCAGCAGTGGAAATCAGCTACATATTTACCTGTCATAAATACTCTTAAATATCTACTTGAATGAAAACTCTAGAGACTCCATCATACTTATATTCAGAAGATTTTATGGGATTGGGCAACATTCAGTGCTATAACAAATAAAACTAATGATCATTAAAAATTGTTCTGTCAACGGTATATGGGCTTTCATTATAGCAGTTGCAAGAGAACAATAGAAGTGTGGGAGAATATCTGTGATGGCTCACTAGCTGGTAAATGGGCAGGATGCCTCATCCAAATGGGAACATAAAAATACGCATTGTATTAAAAACACTGGACAAGAATGGATTGTATGGATGAACGTCCCTTTCGTCACCCATAACACATTACCCATCTGATTAGAGCTACCGTTCCTTTTAAAATCAAACGTTTTGCCAAACACTCCTGCCCAATATCATCTGCCGTTACCTTCATTAATTCGGTGTCTGAAATTGCTTCCACTGCCTGTCTTTTGGCACCTGGGAGTTTCCAGAAAAAGCACTTCCAGCTGGTCTCAAGGTTGGAAAGCACCCGCCTCCATGCTGATGGCAGTCCAATGAATTAATCCAATCACAATAAGATTGATATTCAGCTGCATGCTGCTCTGGAGACATTTCAGAAAGCAATTCTGGCTACTGAATGCATCAATATTTTTGAGGACAGAAAGTGGTTTAGATAAAATAAAATCCATATGAGAAGTACTTCAGCTGAAAGATGTGTGCCGATAGGCTAATGGGAAAGGAGGACTCAGTCCTTCTTGCTTCCCACTTGGGTAGCCTGACCTACTCCCAACACAACGTGGTAAAAACTGCAGCTGTCTGAATGCTAGAAGTCAGATCAGATAATAAAGTTTGGTCTTTTGGTGTTAAAATTCTCTACTTCCATAAAGCGTGTGGGTTATGTTGAAGAACAGTGACTGAATTGATCCTCAGATGAGGGGGTTTTTGTCTTCAGTTAATGGAGAGGATAAACACTAGTTGAAAATTGTGGCAGATCTGCTGGGAAAAAAAAATGAAGAAAATTATCTAGACATTAGCGTTACTGCTTCACCTGCCTCTTGGGCTGGAAGATTAAAACATCCACCCACATGTTCACACCAGCCAGAGTCTACGTTTAAGAACTTTGTAGAAAAAACTAAGTTAAAGGAATTCCTAGAATAACATTTCAGGTGAACAAAAAATAGAAGAGTTATTAGTGTTCAGAGCAGAATGAAGTTACAGATCAAATCCAAGTCCAAGTAATGAGATCCATTGTAAGTTCTAATAAATATTCCCTATCAAACCCAATACATTCACCTTACTTCTCAGACATGCCAAGGAGGGATATCATGGAGTTATTGTGTACTTCAATTAAATGGTTAAAAGTGGAACCAGTAAAACTGATAGAGACTTTTGATTTAGTTTCAGTTGGTTGGCAGCCAAACATGAGGCAGAATCATCTCAATCAGATTACCCTATCCAAAAATCAAAATTCAAGTCTTAACTTGATTCTTTAACTATTAATGGAAAATAAACAACTACTATCAACTTATTACATATTTCTTCTGACCATTCATTTGAAAAGGTCTGTCACAGCAGATCTTGTCCAGTGTGCTTAAAACAAGCAGATCTCAAAAAAAAAGGTACTAAAGGAATAAATCGGGCAATCATTAATTGCTATTTCTACTCTTCAGAAAATTTTTTCAGATCTCTATCAGTCACAAGTCATTTACACCTAACACTGGTGTTCTGCTAGAGGTCGACCAGAGCACTGAAATTATATGGCAGATCTATAGAAGTTATTGTAAAATTTGTTTTCATTTCCAAACAGAATAAAAGACAAAATCTTTTTAGCATTTTCATAAATGGAACTGAATTGCAAAAGAGGGTTGTATATCTTTGTCTGTCACACTCAGTTGCCTAGCATTTGGCTATTAGCCTGGATTATACAAGAATTCAGCTTCAAGTCCCTGCTTTGCTTCAGTCACGGCATTATTGTTTATCCAAAATCAAGCAGAGTCTCCTACACTCATACTCTTGCTACCCAGCTTGCTTATCTCTTGTCTATAACAGATTATCCTCAAAATTTAGTGAAAACCAACAACTTCGGAAAATATTTCACCTTTGATAAAACAGGCTATACTGCCATAATCCATTTAAAAAAAAAAAAAAGTAAAAAATATTCTTTCCAGAACTATTTACAACAGCATGTTTCTGGCTGGCTGCCCAACACTATTATCATTCTATTAGTATTGTTTGTCAGACTTCATCCAGCTAACACATGTTAAAACTACAGCTGGTCTGTCTACATTTGCACTTTAAATAAAATATCTGTTTTATAGTTTTTCCCCTTCTAAACGACGAAAAGGAGGGAAAAACTTTCTCAATATAAAGATACCTTAACTGTGCAATATGGGGGTGTCTAGTATGTGAGCAAATGATCCCTGCAGTCTATTGGAAGTGGGCAGAAGGACCATTGGTGAGATTTAAGAGGAGAATTCCCCAGTTCTCCTGTGGAGTGGACACCCTAATACAGTCCCAATTCTGTCTTTCCATCTTTTATTTCTTTTACTGGAAATAAAGCATCTGAAGAAACAAAGCACACCTTGTTAATTCACGATTTATTGAAATCCTTAGAAAAATACTTTTTGCACAGCCCTAAGTCATGAATTAGTGGTTTGTTTATTTCTTCAACCTCTGGTTTCAAACCTAAGCAAGAAATCCCAGATTTTTCAGGCCAAAAGAGGTGACATCTTCACTATGCAACGTAGAGATACATAAGGGAGCTGTTTACTCTACGTGGAGCAGCACAGATGAGAAATGCCTTATCAAGTCCTAGGAGCAATACCCCAGCACTAACTCTGCACTATGCCTGGGGTAATCTGCCTTTTCTTTCAGCTCTGTAAATTTTCTGATACCTCAGCACTGCATGCTGCTGTCACCCCCCACCAGAGGTGTTTAGAGAGTAGCCCGACATCATTCACTTGGAACTGCACCTTCTCTAATAATGGATAAAGAGGGGTTATGCTACAGAAACCAAGGGCTTGCTGGAGGGGAGATGATGAAATTAAAACTGATTAAAAAATCAACAAGCTTCCCTTGCCAACAGACATTGCCAGCAAAATAAGTACCGCTTGCCTAACAGCAAGGGCAACTTGGGTTATGTCGCCACTAAAAACCTTCAGCAGAAATGTCAATCACAATTATGATTATAATATATTTGTCATTAAAATGTCAAATATGTTGTTGATCTTCCTCTAACAAATAACCAAGATCACATACTTTACTACGGTTTTCTTTCTCTGCAATCGATACAGATTTTAACAAGATGTTTTATGTAGAAAGCTACATGTACGAAACCTTCTAGTAATGTATGCAACTAGGAAATGTTCATGCAGATATATACAGACAATCTAAATCACAAAATTATTACTCAGCTTAAAGCTGTATTCTGTGGTTTCTAATCTATGAGTGGCTATAAAACAATTTTAAGAGGCTTTATGATCTATTTTTGTAAAATAAAAAGTGGCTAACAGTCTTCATCTGAGTACAGTTACAAAACAAAAATCCCATCTCGAATGTCACTGAGAAAGTGGAAGAAGAAAGCATGAGCCTTTCCTCCCGGTGCTGGTGCCTCCAGGACATCAATTAATTGTTGCCTGAGTAACTCTCAATGTGTTTTTCTCGATACCTATGCCTTGCAGGTCACTTCAGCAGTTCCTATTAATTTAATAAGCGTTTCTTTATGTCTGCATTTGATTTTAAGTACAGTACTTGCCCCTGGTCTTAGAATGCATGCTGGGTAGAAAGCATTAACATTATCTACACCATTTAAGATTACGCACACTTCAATTAGATCTCTCAACCATTTTTCCTTAGTTACTGCCATCATCTAGTTCCTACAGGCTGTAAGCTGTTTTCTCTAGCCCTTGTTAATCTTTTTTGTCACTTACTCCATAAAACAGTTCACTACAATCTTATCTATTTCTGAAAATAGTCCTTATTGATCTGCTTTTTACAATATTTTCCATAATTTACATACAGCTAGGTGAGATAAAAATGGAACAAAGTCACTCTACATTCATATGTGGTACTAAACCAAACATAGCCTTAATTTTTCACATGCAAGGAATATCTTTATGCTCGATTTTTGTCACAGAGCCAGGAAAGTGCTTAAGAATGTAGTTTATTTTCAAATATTTCAAGAGTTATATTGATTTGAGAGAAGGAACTCATATATGAAAACTCACTATGTGCATTAGAGTTTGGTAGTGCTTAGTAGTTTTGGAAGATTTAAATATCATCTCTTCTAATTCAATCTCATGTAATTCATTATTTATTACTCACTTCTCATGTGCAGTGATTAAGTTGTAATTTTTAAAGTCAATTGCCTTTTCTCAATCCTCTCACATTTGTGATCCAATGTTTTTTGAATTATTTTTATACAACATTTCTGACCAAATTGTTGTTATATTTGTGCTCTTTTTTTGCCTTTTTTTAAACTAAATATTTTATGGCTCTGTCTACTTGGTCTTAACAGTTTACTGACTTTGGTTTCTGTTATTTTGGGTACAGCTGAGTTTTTTCTGACCTTTTTCAAACACTGCTCTTGGACATATTCCTACCAAGTGTGAACACATCTATTATTTTCACTGCCTCTGCATGGGACAAACTAATGATGGAACAATCACTTGATGGGACAAACAGCAAGGCAAATGGAAAGCATCTTTGACAAAGGTGACCAGTGCAATTTCAGATCAGAAAATACAAAACATTAATATTCAGCCAAAGATTTCAGAAAATAAATTGGTCCTCTGGATGGCTTTTTCTGAGAAATTACACTTTACTGCATGCTAAAATACATTCACTATGAATTTTGAAGTACCTCCCACAGTTAAAATGGCACCTTTAACAAGAATACATAGCAAGAGAAGCACTGACAACTTATGTTGATGTACTGTGCATCTGCATGAAAAACAAAATGAGATTAACTATATTCACTGCAATTTTTTCAAGTACGTTATTCAGAAATTCTCGGAAGTTAAATAGTTAAGATTTTAAATGAACAGCAAATGAGTTTGGGGTTTGGTTTGGTTTGGGGTTTTTGTTACCTTTAAACTTTTACCTTTAAACTTACTAAAGAGAACTATGTCTTTGAGATTTGAGATTCCTAGCGTATTTGATCACTTATCCAGTAACATAAGAGAAGGTCAACCACAAGTGACTCCGAGTAGTAATAAAAATTAAGGTACTTTTCCTAATGTGCGTATGGTATCTTTGCAGCAAATTCAGAGAAAGTCCGAGAAAATAATAGGGTATTCTATTCTTTTCTTAATTTGATTATCAGATTCATTCAGCTTACTATCTCTAAGTTACTGGAATCGCCAGCTTTCATTTCTACCACAGTAATAGTTTATTGATTCTGCAGCTTACTGGACTCCTGATTTTCCCCTTATAGAGAGATTCAGATTACTTAAGTAGAAAAGCACCTCCTGGAGTATAGATAAGGAGTGATCAGAAGAAGGCCAGCTTGAATACAGCCTCTTGACCCATTCCAAAACAAGGCTCTGTAGATAAAAAGCAGGTAGGAAACCCTGGCAGGAAATAAGCAGCAATACAAGAACTGTATAAGAAACTGTAAGACAAATGGACAAATTACAAAAGAGAACAGAAGAGGTGCTGCACAGAGAAAGAAAGACACAATGCAGGAAAATAAGAGATGAACAGACCAAACCAAAACATGGACAGACACAGTGGACAGATACAGTGAAAAGGAGGAATCTTGGCCTTATTTATAATCTGCTGAAAGTCTGGCTTTGTGATCACTTGGGCTGATATATGCCAACACAGGCATCTAAATAGCTGCATGATTACATGTCCACATGTTCAATGAAGAAACAAGTCTACAGCCACTGAAAAATATGGGTCATCCGGACCTCAGAAAAGAGCAAGTAGAGGATAGCATATGCTTTCTAAGACTTTTCTTAAGTCTACATGAGGAATTTTACCTCCCAGAATATTTACAGCAGTGTAAAGTTTTAAGTTTGATGAGATTTATATTGGTACATCAAAACTTGTATTGACTTCCCTGAGATAAACCTTAAGATGAAATGAATCACTCCCTAGAAGCATCTGCTTCTTGCTGCTGTAGGCACTAATGGGAGAGTACAGTAACTGTATCAGATGAAGCCACCTACACTGCAGTTGGTTGAATGAATACCATACAAATTATCAGATCTATATAGATATTTAAGCATGTGGAGAACCAGTGAAGCACCTAGAAGACACTTCAGCCTCTTAATCCCTGAGAATTTCTAGGTATTTGATCTTCAAAAGTTTAAACTAAAAGGTTAGTAAAACTGATGGTGCCTTAATTCTTCAAAAAATATCTTAAAAGATAAATAAAGCTGTCACAAAATGTTCAAGTGGATCTATATCTTCACTGCCTGGAAAAATACTTAACCATAGCACTAAAGTTTAAGGTAACAATTTTCACAAAAAATCTCTCTCAATCTTAAAAATACTTGAAGATTCATGTCAGGTATCTCAAAACAGTCTCAACCCTGTTCTTACCACATCTTTCATAATAGCATAATATTTCCACTTATACATAAGCAGCCTGAAGCAACTAATGGGGCAGCTGTTTACTATTTTGAATAAGAGTTGCCATTTGATCAAGTGGTTTTTTGCAGTGTCATTAAGCAAGTTATATGTTATTTGCATGTAACATCCCTCTATGACCAGCAAGTTCATTCATCTTAAACCTCAAGCAACAGCCAAACAAAACAATGCCCATATACTTACATCTGCTCCTTTTAAGCTCTTGTACTCAGCTAAGTCTGCAGGAAGATCTGTGGTACATACGAGCCCAACCAAGGTTTGCTGCTGAGCTTAAACCAAAGATGAGGGGCTCCAATTTTAACCTACCCCTTTCTAATCTAAACTCCATGGTTTTGCAGAAGCAGTGTGGCAAA
>NW_010197204.1:50211-52751 GCF_000695765.1 Mesitornis unicolor | reverse complement strand
AAAGAGGATGCTGGACAGATACTGCAGTCAAACCAAATCCATTCTTGGTTTCGGGAGTCAGGTGCAATTATTCCTGTATAACAGCCAGCTAAAGATGGAAGAGGGGCAGATGAGTAGAAGGCTTTCTCATTGTTCTTTGCACAAAATGGTGCACCACAGATAGAAAGTTTCCTTGGAGACAGTAGGAGCCACAACCAAAAAAGCAAACCAGAGTAAAGCCTCAAAAACATATGGTCTGAAAATATTTTCAATTAGTGGATCCAGAAAAAAGAAAAATAGTATTATACTCTCCTTCCCTATTCTGGCTGTAAAATATGTTGATGGTGTCAGGATGTCATTCAAATTGCAGTTGTTTCAAGTTTTTTTCTGTTAAAGTGATGTCTACTTTGAAGTTATTGATCAAATGAAAATTGAATGACCCCACTGTTGCTTGAAATGATTTTTTTTTTGTACTCACATAGAGTGCGCAGTAATTCAGAAATTTTGATGCTATTACTTATTGATGTTATTGAGAACTCATAATCTACACATAAAGATCAATATATATAATTTTCCTATATTGATAGCCTCTATCTCTCACTGCTAGTAAAACCACACATTTATTCAAGTTCTGAGCCTGCAGGACACAATACAATGTGGTGACTGGAAGGGAGCTCATTGGGAGGCAGCAGGAGAGGGCAACAACACCAAAAGGAATATTATAGTTTCCAGGTATTTCGGGGTGCTTGTTCTAGGAAGGTACAGCACTGTTTCACAACAGCTTTCAAAAACTAGAGAGGCCACTGCAACTTTGGGGTGAAGGGAGGAAACAGACCCCCCCATGTCTTCCTACCTCTTTCCTTTCTTATGCAATACATGACATTTGCCTCTTTCTTGAGACCTGCAATATAAAGGCACAAAAAAGGCATCCTTCTCTCCCCAGCATAACCTCAACTCACATCCTCTTGAGCTTCTCAGAAGAGGCAAGAATTGAGAGCTGTTCCCAGGGAAGGTGGCGTAGAAAGGTGAGACTAGAACAAGCACGCCAATAACTCAAAGGGCTGGAAAAAGTGGTACCTACCCCAGCTGATCTGCCCCTCATTTTCCCTCCCAAAGTGATCCTCATTTCCCCTCCCAAAGTGATCCCTCTCCCTAGTCCCTGCCCCAAAGCTGCCAAAGATCACGGGTCAGGGAAGAAGCAGATAACAGAGGGCAGCTGTCTCTGTGTCCTAGCACAGAGGGGAAGTTGGCAGTCCCTATGGCACTCCTGCCCCTCGCAGCTGCCATCCAAACCTAGCGCTAGTGGCATGCACAAGCTGCTGTGGCTGAGCACAACTGGGATTCACAGCTACAGCCTGTTGCTAGTCTAAAAGCTATGCCTATTTTTGATTCATGAAAACAAAGTTGTTTGTAATGCCAAACATTGTCTTCATTCGTACAAAATGGGAGCATTTAAAAAAAATCCTTGGGATTTTATACAATATAAGATACATACACGTATCTATACACATATCTCTCCTGAGCCTTCTCTTCTCCAAGCTAAATTGATCCTAACCTTCTCAAGCTCTCCTCATAAGACAGATGCCCTAATCCTTTCATCATTGCAATGGCCCTTTGCTGCACTTGGTCCAGTATGTCCATGTCTCTTGTTCCAGATCTGGACACACCACTCCAGATGTGCTCTAGCCAAGGCTGAGTAAAGAGAAAGACTTGCCCACCTCCCTTGACCTAGTGACAACGCTCTCTCTAGTGCAACCCACATGCTGCTGGCCACCTGTATCATAAAGGCACACAGAATCACAGCAGGGTAGGGGCTTGAAGGGACCTCTGGAGATCATCCAGTCCAACCCCCTGCTAAAGCAAGTTCACCTCCAGCAGGTTTCACAGGAAGGTGTTCAGGCAGGTTTTGAATGTCTCCAGAGAAGAAGACTCCACAGCCTCTCTGAGCAACCTTTTCCAGTGCTCTGTCACCCTCAGTGTAAAGAAGCTTTCCTCATGTTGAGCTTGAGCTTCCTGTGTTCCAGTTTGTACCTGTTGCCCTTTGAACTGTTGCTGGGCACCACTGAAAAGAGTCTGTCCCAATCCTCTTGACACTTGCCCTTTAGATATTCATAAGCATTGATAAAATTCTCTTTCAGTCTTCTTTCTCCAAGATAAATAGACCCAGCTCTCTCAGCCTTTCCTCATAAGAGAGATGGTCCAGTCCCCTAGTCATCTCTGTAGCCTTCTGCTGGACTCTTTCCAGTAGTTCCATGTCTTCTTGAACAAGGGAGGCCAGAACTGAACATGGCACTCCAAATGTGGTATCACTAGGGTAGAGTAGAGGGGGAGAAGAACCTCCCTTGACCTGCTGACCACAGTCTTCTTAATGCATTCCAGGATACCATTGGCCTTCCTGGCTGCTGATGGCTTGTGCTCCACTTAGTGTCTACCAAGAGCCCCAGTGCCTTTACTGCAAAGCTGATTTCCAGCCAAGCATCCCCCTGCCTGTACAGGTGGCTGCCTGGGGTTTCTTCCTCCCCAAGGGCAGGACTTAACATTTCCCTTTGCTCTGCTTCAGG
>NW_010197204.1:45439-50180 GCF_000695765.1 Mesitornis unicolor | reverse complement strand
TCCTGCTGGCCTAGGTCTGCAGCCTGTCACCATCCCGCTGAATGGCAGCACAACCACCCAGTGTACCAATCAATCCTCCTGCTTTTGTTACACCTGAAAAGCTGCTGAGGGTGTGCCCTGCCCCATCATCCAAGTCATTAATGAAGATGTTAAGCAGTATTGGTCCCGGTATCAACCCCTGTAGTCTAAACACTAAATAATATATTTTTAAATGCCTACACACCTACTTGAATTCCATGCTTATCACCTTCTGAAAATATTTTTTGAAAAATATAAAACAGAATAATAAAACCAGTGAAATAAAACAGTCATAAAGATGACTTTCAAAAACCACTAAGGTGCAGTTGTGAGTTAAAGCTCTAAAGCAGAATAATATGTATGGTATATCCCTCTGTTTTCCTCTTTGCCAACAAATTAATACTAGAGCAAACACATTACCCAGTACGAATGATGCTCTCTAGCACTATTATTCATACAGAGTTATATGGCAAATATCTTCACTAAATCTGAACGAATAGTGTTCAACCTCAATCCTTTATATTGTATCTGTATATGCAGTTACTGTGCAGTATTTCAGGCTCAGGTAGCGAACTTACTGTCTCATTATTTAGATGGCTGTCATTGAAAAAAACAATGTTGTTTGAGTCACATAATTCCAATTCATGATTTCACAAATGCAAACTCACAAATCCCACAAATGCAGTTATCTCATTGCTTCTGCACTCAGAAACTGCCATCCATCTAAGAATTGCAGATAAGAGAGTAGCTTTAGATTTCACCTGAGATAATAATCCATAAATTTGTTATCACTTCACTCCTTTTCATAAAGCTTGAGAGCTGACAGTCTGAGGAGATGAATGGGGAAAATCCACACAACATTGAAATTTATTCACTCAAATTTATTTGATCCGGTTGTTCATAAAGCAAGGCAAACACCTATGCTAGGGTCCACTGTGCCCCACGCTCCAATTCAAAAAAGATTAAGAACTTATCGGGAATGGCCACACCAGGCCAAAGCAAAGACATACTTTGCTGTTTCCTTCACCTCTGTGCCTTCTCTTTCCTAGACATCTACCCTTAGCCACAGAGACATTCCCAAAGGAAACTCCCAACCTCCAGAAATGTGTGGCTCACAGATTTCTTTGGATATTTCTTATGTCTTTTCATCTAACATTCATCATGCTTTTTTTTTTCATTTCATGAATTTATCTAGTTCAGCTGCTTTTTGAAGTTGTAAGTTTTGGCCTGCATAATAACCCACACCAAAGAGATTCACAGCTTAACCATACTTTACTTGAGGAACCATCTTTTCTACTTTCTTCTGAATCTGTTTCTTTAACTTTCTTTCATTTTATACTTCAAAGTTCTTGTTTAGAGAAGAGAGTGAATAAACTACTGGCTTGGAAGAAGTTCACAAAGGCTCATGACCAACATTGTTTTAATTGCCTCAGCAATATATTGTGCTCATTATTGTACCAAACAACATTGGTATTTAATGAGAAAGTCAGGATTTCAAGATCTGAGTACAATTGCTTAGCAGTCCAAGGACTAGTAAACACGATTTTGGCAGAGACAGTGGAAATAGTCCTCCTTGTAACAAAAAAGAAGACGTTAATGGGTAAATACTGGATTTTGGCCTGTTACAATCCTAGATTAATCAGTAATTTTGTGTATCCCATTGGTAATGTTAGAGATGCTATCATTATTTGCATGCCTTAGAATTCCTATATAGCCACATGACATATTAAATACTGTAGGACAGCTGGCCAATGCACTGACCTTCTATGTGCATACAGATGGACATCTTTAAAGGCTTATGTTTTACTACCAAGTCTTCCTATACTCACGGCAGCCACCCACACAGACAAGAAGCAGAGGGTGGGAGCTGCTGACACAATGCTGCAACTCTGGCAATTCTTAGCTGGAAGCTAAATCTCTAATCCTCAGGCCGCTTTCAATTATACTGAGATAGGAAATAGCATGGAACTGCTCCCAGGATAAGAATTTTATAAATGGTTCTGCAAAAGCTCGTCCCCACCCCCTGGCAATAAATAGAGAGTACAGCCACACTCAGAATCCAGCTCCCTTCTTTCTTGAAAATGCAAGGACAGCTGTAATTTAAAAAAAATAAATAAAAAAAATCATGTAATGATGCTTATAAGCTGATTTACCAGCAAAAATAACTACAAGGACATTCTAAAATTCCTCAGGTTTTATCTTGGTAGTCAGGTTTCACCAGAACCAGGCAAAGATGGACAAAAGAGAAGATACTGCGAGTCATGTACTTCAGGGTTTGCGGCTGTTACATGTATTGCTAGGAAGGCAGCAGCACTTGCAGCCATCAGGAGTCCCGCAGTTCAGGGTTCCTGGGTGTTACAAGCTCCATCAGGCAGCCAGCAAGGCTTCGAGCTGACATTAATCACCTGCTTTGGGGTTCACAGCTGTTACAAGCAGTTCCAGCAACTTGGTGGTGCTAGTAACAATTTATTTCACTTAGCAACAAATGCTGGCATATGGGTGTTGCTTATAATTTCTAAGGAGCTTTTTGCCAAAGCTATTAGCTTCCACAGTCAGCTGGGGCTAGAGTAATAGGAGATTTAAGACATTTTCAGAATATTTCTAACAGTGGTGCCTACAGCAAAGAGTACCTTTGGCTATAGTAACTGTGCATACAAACATTCCTAATATGTTGGCAACTTTCCTAATAATAACCAAGTGCCTGATACTACCTACAGCTGTGGAAGCATTAGTCAGTGCTTCAAAACACTGCTGCTATGTCAACAACATGTATAGAGTTTAACAAGTAATTCTTACAATATCATGAGAGATTCTGCCAGAGCTCAGTGCCGCAGTGAAGTCCCTCAGCAGGGTATATTAGCTCAGGCTCAGCACTGTGCTAATAAAGTCACACAGATTTTGAGCAACGTGAAAATATTGAAAGCTACACCGCCGAGAACACAGGATGCTGAGAACACAGAAAGAGGCTCTGCTTCTGAATACCAAAAAAAAGACTTTAATGCAGCTGAGAGTCTGAGTAAGAAATTTTAATTCAGACATCACTGCTATTCATGATGTCTGCAGATATTTTTTTTAAAATCTGAATTAAAAATAAAAAGGAAAATGCTTGATGCTTTATAAATGAGTTGTGGATTTGCTCCATCATGTCTTAATAAACAGATGCTCAAGGAAATACTATAGTGAAATAATTCTCAATATCAACATAATTTGAAAGCTGTATTGTAATTCAACCCCTGAATCCTGTAATGTAAAAGTGTATTTTAACATTTATTTTTATTATTAACATTTATTATTCTACTACAGAGCATAAAAAATATACCAAATCTTTCCTTAACTTCAAGGTTAACCATATCTGCAAATTCCACAGGACAGTTTTTTAAATTTATTTTTTTTTGTCAGACAACAAACTTCTGTCAAAATTAAAGAATACTTTTGAAATTATTCCTTTCTACTCTTCTTAATAGAAAAAATGTATTACCTTTAATTTCCTCATTTCATTTTGAAAAATTTTAAACGTTTTCTTCTACAATTCTTTGGTTTAGCTTGGATTGCATTTTACATATTATACATCGAAATATGTGATATTAACATTAATGCATTAAGTCTTCTTATAAAAAACACATCTAATGGTAATTTTATTTTTTTTAATTTTGGACAGATGTTGAAGTATACACTTTTACTGCATAACTGACTCTTTTCAAGTTTGTTTCTTTTTCACTGCTGACTCCTTCATAAACATAAAAGGCAAATCATACTAATCCACTCAGATCATCTTTTTTGACAGAGAACAAACTTTGCACCTGAAGGAGAAAGAAGAGAAGCTACACATCTTGTTTCTAACAAGGCTTTTGACACCATGGTGTGATACTTTCTAAGGAGGCTAACAGCTATCCTAAGCCAGCTGAACTAGTATTCAGTTGGTATGTAACTAGCTAGAAAACTATAACAGAAAATTAGTTATGAAAACTTAGCAGGATGTCATATGGTCTACTCCAGTTTCACAAAGTCCATTCCAGTTCTGCTATCTTAAGCGATCGAATGATGAAACAACATGTAAGCTATTACACTTGCAGATACCAGTTCAGAGAGTATTCAAGATACATAAATGCCATTGTAGAATTCAGAACAATGGTAACTGAGAGAAACACTCAGGAAAAAAACAGGATGAAATTCAGTAAGAAGAAATGAAAAAAGTTTACACATTTATGAACAATGTAACCCACCAACTTAAAAAAAAAGGCTAAAACCCAACTTGTTAGTTTTGCACAGGGGAAAAGATTATCTGAGCTTATAGTAGTTCACAAGGTTGAATGTGAATCACCAACAGCATTCTGCAGGGAAAAGGGCATGCTGCTGTGTGTGAACAGGAGTGTTATCTGTACTCCAGTGGGAGTGGAGTTTGTCAACAGCAGATGATATATGATCTATATCAAGACAGCAGCTGAATTTGGGAACATATTGTTGTTATGAGTACCAAAAGGAGGAGAAGTCAACCATTCCTTTAGTACTTCTTTCCGGCGGTTATGCATAAGATCAACCCAGATGCTCCAAGTGATACAACTACTGAAATAAAAAGCAACCACTTTCAGGTGGTGGTATATAGCCTGTATAATCTGCCTACTGCAATATAAAACTAAATCTTCACCAATAAATCCCATTTCAGCAATTGCAGGATACCATGTAGTAAAAAGAGTCTAGAGAACACGTGCTCCAGTAACCTAAA
>NW_010197204.1:0-45408 GCF_000695765.1 Mesitornis unicolor | reverse complement strand
CCCTACACACTGTATTAAACTGAAAACTTGTAAAGTCGCCATTGAGACAGTGATGATGTGCCACAAAATGAGAGCATAGAAAGAATAGAAACACTGCCAATGCCCTCGACCTACATAGAAACAAGGAATTTATTCTGTGAAAGTCCTAATGACCTCTGTTAGAGCTGCTGAAGCCAGTGGCCCAACAGAGGCAAGACTGCCACAGCTCTGTGCCCCCAGTTCTAGCCAGTAGTGAGGCTGAGCAGGTATTCCCCATAGACAGTGCACACATACATGTATACACGTGCACATATGCATATATACACATGGCCATCCACACAGATGAACACAGACAAAAACCACAGCTCTTACAAAAACACAGGCAGCACCAATGATCTCCTTCTGTTTCCCTTTCTGACCGGTCAGGATGAAAGTGCTTTAGCAGAAAACATATATACATATACACAACATGAATGCTCCAGTAGCTAAGCTCAGACACCCAGTCTGTTCAACAGCTGTTCCTGGACACCCAGGTCTCCCCAGCTCCTGGCACATGGACATATGAGCCCCTGAGACCCAAAACCCCACTCCAGTTGCTGTGCTCAGGCACACAGATGTACTCTATGGGTACCTCCAGCCACTGGCCTTAGACCCTCAGCCTATCTGGTAACTTTCCCTTGGGCTCTCTGGTCTCCAGCTGCCCCAGGCACAAACATAAACATGCAAAGGGGTCTCTCAGCTGTCCCCCAGGCCCCATAGTCTCTTTCCTAGCTGCTTTTGGCTTCCTCGTCACTCCAGCAGACAGCTCTCAGACCCTGCAGACACATGGGCCCTGTGAATTGTGGTTCCCAATCCAGCTGCTGGCACTTAGACCTCCTTATATATGCATGTGCCCCAAGTAAAGAATCCTCAGCCAGAAAACTAGTCAGAAATGGAGTTTAATGAGAAGACAAAACAGTCAAGCATGGGGCACGACCAGACAAGTGTGCTGACTAGCAACCTATTTACACACAACCAGCCTCTTTTAACTCCTTTCTCTGCTACTTTCCCACATTTGTTCCTCCTCGATTCACTTCGATCCCTCTTTCTTTTTCCCTGCTTGTGATTCCTCCTCTAAACATCCCATAATAGCTCTCACATAATCCCAAGACACTCTCCCTCTACATCCCATAATGATCCTCACACCCTATAGGCAGTAATCTTCCTCTTTGCAAAGGTGATCCCAAAACTCTCTTCCACTGACTGATCTTGATGAGACTTGATGGATCCCTCTACTCCTTTGTGCTCATGGAGACAATCCTTTTATCTCATACTGTAACAACCTAAAGTAGTGGGCTATGTTTCACATGGCAGAGGAGAAGAGGAAGGGGAAAGTATCACCACTAGCCTGAGGCAGCAAACTCGTGATCCTAATCCCTACCAAGGCAGCCACCTACACTCTTGAGCAGGACACATCAAGTGAAAGAACTGCCTACTAATAGGAAAACCATCATGCCTTGCCCTACCCACTGCCTCTTTCTGTAGCCAGCTTCCAATGCTTAAAAGTAAGGCAATAAACAAATAAATGAACAAGCAGAAAAAAAAACCAAGTTATTTATCTTAGAGGTTGAAATCCTTCCTGGTTCTTGAGGGCACCTAGCAGAAAACCTTAAGTAATATGGTTAGTTATGTGATATTCATATAATTGTCCAATTCACCACAATCAACAAAGCTCAAAACCTCTGAACCCCTCCTGGCCTTACTAACCAGTCAGATATGCAATGACTCATCCTAAGCCTAGCTGTTTCACCACGAACTCTTTACAATTTCTCACACTTTCCCTGTATGAACACTAACACAGAAAACTTTTTTACTGTGAGGGTGACAGAGCACTGGAACAGGCTGCCCAGAGAGGTTGTGGAGTCTCCTTCTCTGGAGACATTCGAAACCCATCTGGATGCATTCCTGTGTGACCTGGTCTAGGTGATCCTGCTCTGGCAGTGGGGTTGGACTGGATGATATTTCAAGGTCCCTTCCAACTCCTAATATTCTGTGATTATGTGATACACACAGCCATTAAAAATTCTCTGTCTCTCTGCCTCCACCACCTCCTTTGATGTAGACTGTCCCAGAGCTTCACTCTTTGGATGTTTAAAAACTTTTAAAAATAGTCTAATCTAAATACTTTATGATCACTCTACATGCGTTTGCTCTTTCAACAGAAATTATTTTTCTTCCTTGATAACTAGTCTCAAAGCTAGTTGGAAAATATTCATGTGCTCTCTCATCATCATTTCAGTAAACAAGTTATGACATTTTTAATCTCTTCCCTCAAGATACATCTTCCATTTTCTTATTAACCGCTTTTAGACTGTTCTGGTTTAAACACTGTGAACATTTTGACCAAATTTTTGCAGAATATTCTAATGATTCAATGGGTTACTACCTATGCTACTAATTGTTTCCTGATCCTATCAAGAAACCCTTGCCATTACAAAATTGAATTACTTTTTGCATACACATCACAGGAATGGTTTACAGTCACAGGTGGCTCAAACCCTAAGTCTGTAGCAGAACTTCCTGTTATTAGTTTCAAAATGCATGATTTTGCACAATGAATCCTTCCTTATAATTTCTATTGCTACTTTCAAAAGTTCATGCCTTTCTTCTGTATTAAGCAAGAAAGCTCTCCTAAGTAATACAAAATGTGACAGTTTTGACAAGAGGATATGTAACTTCCCCCAAACCATTAAACAGCCAACACATTGACAGTTCAGGAGGTCTTTCTGAGAAGGTGATAGATATGGGTTTGAAATCCTTCAGAAGAAGAAAGACAATAAATCTGCACATAGCATGCTTATGATTCCCAACAGTTTTAAAGGAGATGTGTGTCTGTTTGTGAGCAAAAGGAAGGAAGAATAACAGGAAATGTTGAAGTATGTTGGACAAACATCTTAATATGCACTGCTATTGTAAAAGATGTGTAATTTATTGGAATGGCCTAAGTAATGTTCTATTTTGTGGGATATTCTGATTTATCAATTTGTTATATATTATAGGGCATAAATACAACAATGGATTGGTTTAATTAGTATGCCTTTTTATCTTCTATTTATCTTTTATAACATAATTTACAGAATATGTAGCTCTGTTAATATGTACTTAATCATGGTGCTACGTAAAAGTCATTGATTTTACCTCATGATAAATAGATATTTTCTCTCTCAATTTAGCTGAAACAGTGAGATCTTACAGAAATACTAAAATTGTTTTACTGTTGGAGGTATTTTTGGTTTTTAAAAATCTTTTTATTTTACTTTATGTAAGTCTTACTAATTTGATTGCTAATAATTTCCTTCAGCAGTATAATCATGTGCAGTAGTCACTGAAGACAACAGAAGGTACAACAGAGACAAGGATGAATAATTTTTGATACTAATTAATTACAAATGACCAATTAGAGGATCCATTAATTTCATTTTGTGGCACCAAATCAAATGGCCCTTGTGTAAAAGGAGAAGAGTGCTTCTTGCAGGGGCAGGAAAAGAACTGGGCTATTAGGGTATAATCTGTTAGCTTTCACACGCACGAGTCCTCACGAGGATAAAGAGAAATCTGTCTAGCATTCAGTGGCAAGATCTGTCCCACATTTGCCTAATTGCTTCATAAGTGCTATTGCGACAGGAAATGTAGCTGCTACTGCAGTTGTAAAATGAAAGGAAGCGAAGGAAGATGGTTATTGAGTCTATTTTTAAGTATGAAAAATGCACTCGCATAGTACAATGATGCAGACATTCAGATGTACCAGGATGGAAATACGAATAGTACAGAGGAAGAACTAGCTTATGTAACATAAGGTACACCAAGGTCTTTCATACAAGTTGTATATGGGTAGTCCTGAAATGTCAAGCTACCATGACAAAAGTGATCAATGGCATTTATCACAGAGCTAATTCCCTTTTCAAATGGATGGATAGGACACTGTGCTGACCAAGCGTAATGACACTGAAGTGTTTCCAACTACAAGTCAGAAAGGGAAACTGTCCAGTGAAGATAGGTCACAATCTCAACATGGCTATAACAAAATGCTTCTTCTGAGCGGCTTAGTGGGATGGATCTTTACTGACATTGAAGAAACGAGTATTTATTGTTAACATAAGTACTATCAAAAAGAAGCCATTTTAGCAGTTAATCTGTTAGAATTTGTCTACCACTGCTGATGGAGATAAGCCGATCAAGAAAACAAACCCTCAGTAATTTTTACAGGACTACCAACATCAAGCGTCAAAAAGCCCACTTGTTCCCTTCCTCAATTAAAATAAGACTAAAAAAAAATCACCACAGCATTCTCTTTTGTTTCCCTCTGTCCTATGAGGTTCACAGTTCAAGCTTGACCTACTCATTTGGAGGGGGGAGGGGGGAAGAAAAATATAATTTATTTTTGCAGGGAATATGGAGATTCTTGCATAACAACAATGCAAGAACTGAGGCGTTAAGTAAAACACCAAATATCACAAGTGTTGCAATTGAATCTTGAGGACTGACAGCTCTGTTAAGTCCATGCTTCCAGAGCTAGTGGCAGCTGACAGGCTGGGGCTGAAAACGAGGGAGTTTGTGTACGAATGAAAACTGATGACATGTACCCACTGACTAGCTTGTGGGTGATGACTCAACTAAGTTTGTTAATCACTTACTATGAATAAGGCCCTAATTAACAACTTAGTGTGAGTATGGATTTATGGCTTTCCAGCAGTCACCAAATTACAAACCTAATGTCTAAGTTTGAATAAAAAACTCTCTTTAAAAAGCATGGGGTTTTTTCCCCTTGGCTAAATAATGAAATTCCATAGCAAGTTAATCCTTGTTTTCCTAAATCACTTACCTAGATTTCAAAGAGGTATCTTAAGATTTAAAGAACATCCTGCCATGGATGGTTATGCTATTTGTGAGCTCACTGAACTA
Organism: Mesitornis unicolor; assembly: GCF_000695765.1. Lineage (NCBI taxonomy): Eukaryota > Metazoa > Chordata > Aves > Mesitornithiformes > Mesitornithidae > Mesitornis > Mesitornis unicolor. The sequence goes on along the minus strand of NW_010197204.1, from coordinate 40,488 downwards.
GCAGGTTGAATCCTGCAGGGCTGGCAAATGAAAATGTCTGCTTTCTTCAGACTTCCCCCAAATCCTGCATCCACTGGAGGCTCTTTCAGATTCAACCACAAGTTATTGTAATTTCAAAGTAATTCTAATGGTCCTCAAGACTCTGCTGGAGTAGCTGGAAATCACAGCAAAGTGGAAGACCCTCAGTCAGAAACCATTCACTGCTTCTCCTCATTTGCAGTGTCCTCAGAAATGTTATCATGAGTTGGGGGACCCAGGAGTAACAGACGTGGATGCCTTCAGATCAGCAGTTCCTAATCCTGTTGTGCAGGTATATGGCCCAGAGCAAGTATATGGCCTTTGGCTTTCTGTAGGCAGCACATGAGAAGAGTCAGGTGCCTCAGAGCATTCATTGTGTAACTGTCAGCAGCCCAAGGTAAAGAGCAACTAGGAAAGTAGGATTGAAACTCTGCCTTTCTGCCAAGATTTTGTCTCTCCCCTCTGTAAAAACAGATTTCCAGGATGCATGCCCCTTTTTAATTCCAGATGTTCAGATCTTCTTCTCCCACCATTCAGCATATCATCATAATCACAAGACCCCAACTTCACCAAGGAAGGGCACACAAGCCATGCAAGGCATTCATACCTCCCTTTCTTGGTCCAATCTCCTCCTCCTGTTACATCTTGGAATAAACTGTGGAAGCCACTGCATTTCATAATGGGTCTGACAACACTCATGTGGCACAGACACTTTGCAACATGACTTCTGGTCACTACTGTCAGGAGCTTTAATGCAAAGAAATTGGGTTTTAGCAGGACCCAGGTGTTACACTACTCAGATTAAAGCAGTTTAGGCAGGCATACAATGCAGAAGGGTCAGTGCTGGCAAAACATTCAGTAGGGACATGCCAACTAACTGTAGGCAGAGCTCCCATGAAAATTAAGTTTCTATAGCCTTTGTTTTAGATGCTCAAATCTGTCCTACATCCAACATTAGATGCACACACTATCCCATATTTGAATTATCCCATAAAATCGTTGTAACAATTTGTTCCATTTCACAAGTGGGATTCTGTTGCCTTGGGAGAGCTTATCAGTTTAACTAGTTACACTGAGGGAAGAGAGAGAGAGGTTTGGCCACTAACCCTCCATTTGGTTTCTGACAGGTATTTGGTTGTGATCTTAAAATTGCAACCATGAATTCATGTGGTGATTAAGCAGACTGAGGAAAAGGGTAGCTTTTTAAATACTCAGTAGAATGTAAAGTAATACATCTTCCACTGGAGGATTTCAGTCTTTGCCACTGCAATGCTCTTCTGTGCTTAAGAAAAGTTTAGGAGGAACACAGAATATACCACTTGCTTGAAAAAGATTAGCTGATATCTCTAATACCACTAAAATGAAGTTTAAGCTTATTTTTGTCCATTTTATGCCTCAGGTACTTCTGGAATCTCCACAGAGATTCTAACTTAATAGACTTAAAATAGATCCATATAGAGATGCATATATGCTGATCATCAGTATAAAAGTTACAGATAACATCACCTGAAAAATATGCATAGGAAGATGCAATTTCCACCCATTTGAGGAAGAGGACTATACCTACTAGATTTTTTCCTCCTGTGGTTCATGATAATCCAAGAACCAAGATAGCATAAGGAGAATACTAGCTGGTTTTATAAATACTATGAAAAAGGTAAAGATGGAGTAAAGAACCTGTTGGTTTGCCAAGAGGGATTTGTTTGTATTTCCTTGCTATAAATGGGATCTTGGTACATATAGCACACAAAGCAGAAATTGCTTGGAAGAAAATCAGAAAAATTAATTTCTGAATAATGTTAGTCAGTGGTTGCAGATTTCCTGCTACAGATTTAAGAAGTATTTTTCCATGATGAAAAACATAATCATTACATATATGTATCTACAGAAGAAAAAGGAACTAAGGAAGAGGCTTAAAACATGCAACAGAAGAAATGAGACAGTGAATGAAGTCAGGTAAGGGAAGATGGTGTAATAGGAGTCAAGTCAAAACCCTACAGCAGGCTGGGAGGGACCCTAAGCTCTTCCGGCATACAAAATGCACCATTTCCTTAGATAATCTGATGAACACTTAATAAAGCTGGAAAGTTGTTCCTGAAGTCTAGGCTGAATATTTTTCTCACTGCAGTGGAGGAAAGACCCTGCCTCTTCTCTCTTCTTCTTGGCAGTCACCTCCTTCATGCTTGAAGCTTTGTCTACATTATTTCTTCCCACACTTCCTTGAACAACTTCAGTTCTCCTGAACTTTCTTTGCAGGTCAAGTCTTCTAGACTAATAACCATCATCATTGCTCACTTCTGAGCCTGTAACCTTCAGGTGTCATGCTCAGGATGTGGACACAAGCTTTACTGGGCTTGAGTGCTTATCCCATTATCACATTTCCCCTTGCACTTTTCTCCTTTTGGTCTGAGTGCTGAGCTAATTCTCTGGGCTTTATTATGTTGTTTCCTTTCGGAAGGTAATGACAGGGTCAAAACAGAGAGACCTTGGTGGTTCAGATTGTACTGAACACAGAGCAACAGAGCTGAAAAAGCTCATGAACTTGTTAGTTTCTGGACTCCTCAAGGACATTCCTCCACATTTCTTCAAAAGCCAGTGCTGCTTGTTGGCATTTCCATTCCCACTTTCAAATGCTTCCAGTTCCAGAACTGCCCTTTCTGTCAGAGAAATAGGCAAACCAGAAAAACCTTCCCAGTGGCCACTCGTCTGTAAGCAAAGCTAACTCGGAGGCACAGTGAGGCTGCGCTGCATTTCTGAGAGTAGCGATGAGATATCAGGAGATGGAGATTCTGCTGGAGATTTCTGTATCTTTTTATGCCACTGCTACTCCACTGTTTTTGTCCGACTATGGGATTATTGCTTTAACTGTTCAATAGCCTTCAAACACATAATATTTAGTACAAATAATACTTATCAGATCAGCAGATGGCACAAGGTAAAGATGGGCTGTAAGCAAATTAAAGGTCAAAATTGGAACTAAGAAACAAAATCTAGACAATTTGAAGAAATAGCCTGAAAATAAATCAGGCATTCAATAGAAATATGGGCAAGATACCACATTTGCAGGCAGATATAAGCACCTGCGCAAATGTAAAATGGGAAATGAGTATTTTTTTCAGAAAAGAACATTGGTCCAGTTTAGGGAATGACACTTCAAGTAGACCAAAGAGAGGGTGTCCACAGACGAGTGTGAGTAATGACCAGAGGTCCAGAAAACAACACCTTTAGGGAAAAACTGGAGTTTAACCTTGCTGAAAAGAGATAGTGTATCTGACAGGAGTGAATAAGCATACAAAAGGTTTCTTTCATAAAAACAGTGAGGACAATCTTTACTCTTTTTTAAAAAGAAATATATTATGAGTTTAGATTACAGCAAGAAAGATTCAAGTTAGACTTGATGAATAAAAGTCTACTAGCCAAGCACTGGAAAACGCAGGTTGCACGATCACCATTTTGAAAAGATTTAAAAACAGATTAGTAAAAGAACTTTACCAAAAATTATACAGATAGAATTTCTTTAACTCAAAGTCCTTTCCAACTAGGATTGCCATGGAGACAAGATAATAAGTTCTGATCTTTTCTTCTCTATTGTGATTATTAATTTCAATTTGGAAATAAAATTAAATTTTATTAAAGATTGAACTTTGCACTATTTATGTAGACCAAATGGCTCGCAAAATGAATCACAAACTAAAGTACCCAAATACCAGAAAAATCTTGGGTATTTATGATCAGGTGAATCCTGTGACCACCTCTATCTTTGAGGTCTATGCCTGAAAGCTCAAGATAATCACTAACCCAGCCTGAAAATTTTGGTTTATCCCTATGATCTAATTAATGCCTGATACAGACTCTCATCACCCTATTCTTTCAGCTAGGAAGCAAATTTTGTGCTATCTTTAGAAACTAAAAACAAAAAATAAAATTAGAAACTCTTAAATGAATAGAAAAAACATATTAAATATGAATAACAAGTTGAATAAGAAACCATTTCAACTGATTCCACCCTACACCTGGTGTAATGTAGAAGCAGTACCAAAAAAACCTCTCAATCTCCTTTTTTTCAATTTCATATATTGTTTAACACACATTTTTGAATTTTTCTTGTTATATAAATTGTGTGCAGAGAGTCAGTCAAATATTGTATCTTAAAATTTACATGACAGATGTATGAAGATTTATATTTTTATCACTTCTATTTCTAAGCATGACCATTTTGACAAAATATGAAGAAACACTTATAAGCCTGTTTAGTTTCTATAAAAAATTATATTTTGTTTTTCCCACACTCAATATGCATTTTACAACCTTTGGGCAACAGTTTTAACTATCTACATCCTTCAGCTTTGGGCAGCATTCAACAAATTTGCCATTATAAAGGGTTTTTTTCTGTATCACTGGATAAGTCAAACTGTTTCTAAAAGAACTGAATGTTTGCCCATACTCAGAAAAAAATACAAAAGAAACATGTTTATGATGAGCAACAACACAAAAGTCCAAAATTTTTTTTTTATTGTACAAGTCCCAGAATGACGGGAATGGTAGGCTACAGTAGGCTTCTATTTGATAGAAGGCACTCCTGCAGCTCAGCAAAGCACGTTTCCCTTGGTCAGCAGCAGGACAGCAATTTTGAGGCTTTTTTGCTTGCTTGTTTTGTTTTCAAGATATTGAGAAAGTCAGTCTATCCCAACTTGAACATAGCAGAAAGACAATACTGAGAGCAGATGCTAATTGCCATCAGTTTTAAAGTAACTAGTGAGGAATAGCTTCAATTGAATATATATAATATATATAGAGAGATATTGCGTCAAAATCTTCCTTCAGCTTCCAGTTTTTCACAGCTGAATTTCTTTTTAAGCAAGAAAAAGAATAAAGAAGATTGCTACTAACATGGCTTTAATATGATTGGTAGTCACAGCAGATACACTCAACAAAATACCCTAATTGCTGCATATTTGTTCAAATACATTACCCAATATAATTGGTCTTACAGAACATATTTATCTAAATGTGCAAAAAGACAGATTTTCTTTAATATGTTTTTATCTGATGGTATGAGAAATCATTTTTTTAAGTGGTTTGGAATTAACATGCATGTTTTACTTTCCCATCTGCCTGCAGGCGTGATTTGGCATTTGCTCTACCACAGTGTCTGTGCTAGCCTACTGAGTTGCCATCAGGACTGCATAGGATGTTATGTCACATAAGGCCAATAGTAAATGCAACCAGATTTTTAATTAAAAATAGCAAAACCAAAGATGATACTTGTATAAATGTATACAAAATGAATAAACACATAGACAAATAATTAATCCATTGAAGAACAGTCAGGGCTTTTCTTGGTGTTTCTGCAGGGGGGTGGGGTAGCAGAGGTCTTTTTCTTTTCCCTATCCACCTTTATGTTCATGTTTGCTTTTTAAATAAATTCTCACTAAAACTAGTACACAGAAGTAATGTTGTCTGTCAATTAAGGCTGAAGAACTACACTGCCCATAAGCCCCAAGCTCCATTTAGCCCCCTTAGAGGAAAGCCTTTTGTGATTCTGTTTCCTTAATGCCTGCAATGCACTTGATATTTTCAACAAGTAACAGCAAAATATGTTACTTCACAACACGCCACATTTCCCAAGACCTTATATTCCTTGGCATAAAACTCTCTAACAAGATCAGTATATTTAACTTTCAAGCATCTTATGATTTGGGAAATTTTTCTGCCAAAAATGTCTGCCAAAGTCATGCTAAAGGCTTTGCTTTAGCCTGCAAGTTTGATGCATATGGGGCACATATTGCTTTTGATATTTGTCAAAGACAGATCCTTATGTGTGTTGTCATTAGCTACTGGTGAAGCAAAATAAATGTCTGCAGAAATTATGTATAGATACACATAATACACACACACAGGGTCTGATACTGAAAGCATTTTGTAAACGTCAGTCCCTGATCATTAGGTTACAGTAACACTAAGCACTGAAGGTCACCACATGCCTGCACTTTGTGCTACATTGTGACTAAACACTCAGTGCACTTATGGAGTCTGTGGTGCCTGTGACACCTATCCCTGAAAAGACTGCACAAAAAAATATGAGTGTGTACTTGTTTTCCTGTGCATCTCCTGTTGTACTGTCCCTCCCTCATGATGCATGCAAGGGCGTTACTGATGACTTACAGAACAAAGTGGACAAAATGTGATCTTGTAAACTTGATTTCATAGTAAAATAATTAAATATTCACTTAAGTCTACAGGATTAAACTACTAATGGATTTCTATTGAAATTACATTTGCAAACAATCAATCATGGCAGGGAAACAACTTCACACAAGACTGCAAAATTTAAATATGTAATGTATGGACTTAGGCAGAGTATCTATCTCCAGGATTCTTGCCTTTTTGCTGCAATGGATTTCAAGACAATGTCAGAAAGACTGAAAGACCTTGACTGAAGATTAATGATAAATCGCAAGTAACAGAGCAGCTTCTGCTGCTGCCTTCTGCTACTGTGGTGAGAACAAAACAGATTAGAAAAGCATTAAGATGTGATTTCCCTGAGAAATGCACCCCTGGACCTGTATAGATTGCCACTTTTGATAAAGAAAGAAACAATTAATTCATCAGAGCTGGCCAGAACACTCCTCCTCCCCAGCCAAGCAAAGAGTTGCTGGATATGGTATCTGGAGAACAACTCTTCCCCCAGGTAGCACAAGCAGAAGGTAGAGCTCCTCCTATAGCGGTAGGAGCACAGGGCATACAGTGCTGCCTTGAACACACTGCTGGACTCATCTGCATCGTCTCCTCGTAGCTTTAAATAAGAACTTGAAAAATGGAGTAAAAGAAACACACACAATCCCCTTCAGAGGTTGGGAAGGTGCAGGAAAAAGGTGAGCTGTTACTGCAACAGCTCAGGCCCTTAAGTAATACTCTGTGTAGTGTTTAATTACTGTCTTATTAACTGGGTGTAATTTTACAGTGGTATTTTAAAGGCAACTGAATGTAAACTAATATTGCAAACAGTATGAAATAGCAAAATGCTTGGTGTGATAATGATTGTTGTCTTAACAGCTCTACGTTACCACAACTATGGTTGTGGCTATTGTTTTCCACATTGTTCTCATACGGAGAACAGTATGAGTATGTTCCAGTTCTCTGTATGAGAACACATACCAGCCAACCTTTACAGAATACAATTATTTTATCTACACTTTAATATCCCACCTGGAGTACTGTGTCCAGTTCTGGGTATGCCATTAGGAGTTGTGAAATTTAGACTCACTGAAACAAAAAAAACAAACAAAATGAAACGAAAACAACAACAACCACCAAAAAAGAGATTTTGGGGATTTATTCTTTTCCTTTTCTGAATTAGTTTTTTTCCAAGACTATCCTACCTCAAATATGTTCATCATCTTTTTTTGCTAGACTTTTGAATACTGTTTAATTATGTGACATTGAATTTTAATTCCTTCTAATCATAAACATTACCCTTGGCAAAGGAGATCTCTCATTCTTATAGTATAGTTTTAACTCAGAGCTCACTTTTGCAATTTGCATCACAGGAATGGTGTTTTATACCCACAAATAAAAAAATCTTGAAACCTCTTTACTGGGGACAATGTTTTACCTGAGCAGTAGAATTAATTATGCCTTTAATTTATAACAGTAGCTGATAGGTTGATCTAGAAGCCAATAAATAGAAGTTGAAAGAGGTCCTTATGCTTGTCATTTAATGACAACCTGTTTGTCACTTGTGGTAAAGAGCTGGTTTGAAAGAGTTTATTTTCCCTTTTTCCTTCCCCCACCCAAGCTGTTTCTTTACAATATGCTCTCGTTTTCCAAGGCCATCCATGATCAGATTTTACTCACTGCAACAGATTTTGATATGTCAACAGGAAAACAATGAGGGCATCACTGTACACTGTTGCTATACAAGTGTTATTTTTGAAATGCCCAAATTTATCTCTCGTAAGGACTCCCAAAATCACTGTTTCTAAGCTCATATTACTGCTTAATTCAGAATCTGTATTTCAATGCAACCAAGGCCGCACAGCTAGAAAACAACATAAAGATTAAACATATTCACTTGCTCAAATATCTTTCTGTGCAGATAACATGAGCCAGCAATGAGCCCTTGCAGCAAAGGTGGCTGATAGTATCCTGGGCTGCATGAGGAGTGTTGCCAGCAGGTCAAGGGAGGTGATCCTTCCCCTCCACTCAGTACTGGGGAACCCACATCTGGAGTGCTGGGTCCAGTTCTGGGCACCCCAGTACAAGAGAGACATCGATGTACTGGAGATAGTTGAACTGAGGGTGATAATGATTAAGGGAATGGAGCATCTTACACATGAGGAAAGGCTGAAAGATCTCTTCAGCCTGGAGAAGAAAAGGCTCAAGGGGAATCTCATCAATGTGTGTAGATACCTGAAAGGAGAGGGCAAAGAGGATGGAGCCAGGCTTTTTTCAGTGGTGCCCAGTGACAGGACCACAGGCAATGGACACAAACTGAAATAAGTGAGCTTCTGTCTGAACATCAGGAAACACTTTCTGCTTTGAGGATGACACTGACACAGGCTACCCCAAGAGGCTGTGGAGTTTCCGTCCTTGGAGATACTCAGAAGCCATCTAGACATGGTCCTAGGCAACTGACTCTAGGTGGCCCTGCTTGAGCAGAGAGTTTGCCCCAGATGACCTCCAGAGTTCCCTGCCAACCTCAACCATTCTGTGACTCTGTGCTTATATATGTTTTCCATCAGCTATCATGAGAACTACTGCAAAAAAAATTGGACACTCCTTTCGGGTAACTTTCATTTAGGACTCATACACTATCAAGAACAACATTTTTGTTAAATCTCAAACTATGTGTTTCCTTTGTGCTCTGTTGTGTCAAAAAGAAGCATGGTTAATTCATATTAGTATTTGGACAGTCTGTTACAACTTTACTGAATTGTATCTTGTTTACTTCACTTTTTTTTCGAACAACTTTTCTCCAACTCTTAATGCATTTGTCATTTTTTCACTCTTACCAAGACTTCCAAGCAAAGATCTGAGAGCAAAAGAGGACCATGTAGAAGACTGTCTATGATTTCTGAATAATTGCACGACTACACTTTTTTGTGACATAGAACAACATGCATCACATTTTAAACTGGCTGCTGGACTACTGAAATTTTAAAGTAAAAGAATAATATGAGTTTGTCAGAACATCTCCATAACATCAGATATCACCCAGTTCCTAGTGGACCTGGAGAATTCTTGATTAAATAATCCAAGTGATGCTGTTTAAAATATCACTCTGCTCCAATGCCAAATTATAGTTTATGGTTTCTGTTAAGCATTTGTATCTAATTTTTAATTTGAAAATTTTACTTTCTAGACACAGAGTATTTATAGTTTTAATGATTAGTCATCTCTTAATAGGCACATTGATTAAGCAAATAGTACATTGTACTTTACACTACTGCACTCGTACCTAAGATCACAGGAAAAATGCAGAGGATTTTTAAACTGACTTAGAGAAGACATGACATTCTTGGTCATAATGACCACTGAGTAGAGGACCAGGTAAACTCTTCAGCTTCAGAAATCAAATTATTTTCAGTTGAATTGTTTTCTGAATCAGCTTAAAGAATTGTAATTCTTAAAAACACTTCATTCAGCATGGAAGGAAACTTCTTACTTCACATTCCCTTTTTCTGAAGAATTGCACAATGTAAAGTGTATACTCTCAAAAATATAATCAGGCAGTAAGTTTAGACAAGAATACTAAGAATAGACACTTATACAGATATCTGTCATCCTGATTCTGACATTGAGTTATTTTAGGTTTTTAGGGCAAAATATACTGTGCGTGTGCTGCAAAAAGAACAGTTGTGGTGAACTCCAGAGATTCTCTAGGATATGATGAAACTCAGTGGTTTTGAATCACAAGGACTCAGAAATACCTGGTTACTACTGGGTGCAATGACAAGAGCTTTCTAAAAACCACTTGGGAAATTTTCTGAAAACCACCTCAGAAAACTTTGAACTTCGAAGAACATACTTTTCCTAAAGCATACCTTGTACTTTCTTCAAATCAAATGGCACATGATAAAGAGGAAGAGAAAGTCTTTGAGTTTCAATGCAAGATTAGCCAAGACAAAACTGATGCTTGCTTTTCCTTCACTGCAATGAAGATGTTATTTATGAGAGGTAACTGCTCTGAGAAGCTGGATAGATTCATTACTGGATTGTTCTGGGAGATGAAGTGAGAGAGGGCAACAATTATATTCTCCTGGCTCCTGTAGAGAAACTTTCTACCAAAATAAAAGAAAACGCAAAACATTGTGTTATCTACCTTTATGTAACTGAAAGAATTCCTATTTACCCTGCATTTTTTCTGCAGTTCTTTTTGGGGTTTTTTTTTTGTTTGGTTGGTTTTTTTTTTTGCATGGTAGGATTATCAGATTAAAGAATACAAACATTGTGTCCTATTCCACATTGCATTACAAATCCTTGAGTATCTCCTAAAACTCATATATTGCAAAGGTTGCCAAACTTCTTTTCCATCTAAATAAACTAGTTTTAAGCTTATTTTGAAAAATCTACTGATTACATTAAATTCCTTCTTTGCTGTTAGAGCATCACAACTTTACTGTAATTTTTGCGCTGCAGTATTATTTTAGTGACTTTGAAACACCTGTATCTTTCAGTATTAAAAAAAGACACCAATATGGAATTGCCGTGATGCTAGACAAAACATGAATTGTGGAAAGCAATAGTGGAATATAAAGTGATTGGACTGAAAACAAAACAAAAAAAACCAAAACCAAACAAACAAAAAAATTCAGACCTGAGCAAGGACTCAGATTTATAATGCATGCCACAAAACTGTTGTTAACACAGATTTAGATCTCATTCATGTGCGTGTTTGTGTGGAAAATAGCCACTCTCAGATGCACAAAACCAGGAGGTATAACCTAATTGATACAGCTCATTACCCTAAGCTTGGGCAACATGCACAGGAGCACAGAACTAAGAACTGTGAACTCATTTTGAACAGGCAAAGTTCAGCGTCAGGCAGCAGTTCTAGCTCAGGCCTCTAGCACACTGAAACCATCCGGGAGTGACACTGAGCTAATTTAGCCTGCCTTTCAATAGGAAATCATCTGTGGGGAAAGCTGCATGCTGACACTCATGAGTAGCTCTGCCATTCCCTGCTCCAGAATTTGCTTAGTCACAGTATTCCTAAGACTTCTGGACCTCTGAGATTGCAAGGTCAAAATGTGTCTTAAAAAAAGGTGACGGAATTAAGAAAGATGCAGAAGGAAGTCATTGAGTTTTGTATTCTCTCTGTCCTGCACCAAGAGGGAGGAACAGAAGGACAATCAAGCTCAGAATACATAAAATTTAAAAAAACAAAATTTAGAAAACCCAAACAAACAAAAAAATCCCAGCAAATAACCACACATGCACACAAAATAACCACCAACCAAAACCAGGAATAGAGCAGAGACTGTGGCTTATTAGAATTCATGATTGGGGAAATCTTGTTGACCAGAAAGATAAGCTTCCAGGACACAGCTGGTGTGGAGAGAGGACAGCACTGGAAGAAAAAGTGGTAGGCAGGTCTCCAGGGGAATGTCTGCAGGGAACTTTATGCAACATGGAGTTACAGTCTTCTCGATGGATTGTCTCTCATATCTCAGGGGACAAAAAGAACGATCATAAAATATTCCTCAGCTCTACTGGCAAATTTACTATCATGTCAATTTTTTATTCATTGATTTTAGTTCTGTCTTTAATACTTCATTTAGGCAAACCCAGATTATTTTTTTCTTTAGCTGTCTCTGCTTAAGGGTAGCTGATGGTGAAAGTACTACTCTAAAAACAGGTTGCCCAGAGAAGTGGTGGAGTCACCATCCCTGGAGGTGCTCAAAAAATCTGTAGTTGTAGCACTCTGGGACATGATTTAGTGAGTATGGTCATGCTGGGTTGATGGTTGGACTTGATGATAGAGGTCTTTTCCAGCCTTAAAGATTTTATGATTCTATCTCTCCTTTTTGTTGTAGTCATGCTGCAATTACCATTCCCTGTCTCCGAGCTAAAATATTTTTGTAAAATATAGAGTCATCAAAACTGGCTACTGATGTAGAATTAAGCTGCTTAGTTACTGAGGAGACTTGTAAACAATTCAGCACCCGTTATCTGTATTACAACATTTTAGGTCCTTTTGTTTTCAGTAATGGGTTACAGACCCGTAGAAGTCCAAGATATAAAACTTCGAGTAGTTCAAGACGTTTTCACCTGGCAGCTATTCCAGACATATCATATAGGTTGCAGGGATGTTCTGAATTATGTTATGTCATTTTCTGCAAAGATAATTTTGCTGTAGATTAATTTTCCAGTCAGGTAGATTTCTGAGACCAAGCCCTCTAAGTGGTTTCCATTGCTCTGAGAGGACCAGGCTAAATGGGTTGATCTGGATGACTGCAAGATGTGCAGCAGTTACAAGACTAGCTATTACTTTGTAGAAACAGAAGAGAATACTGTGCATCTAATTCTTAAGCTAATGCAGTGTCTGAAAACTGTTGCCATTTATTTTGTATCACTACTTACAGTGTCATCCTGTTGACAGCTTATCTGAATAAAACACTCTCTAGGACACTGTCATGAAGGTTGTAAATAAAAAGCAAACACCAGACATATTAATAAAGTGACAGCCTAACTCTATTAACTGAAAGAAGGAAGTTTCAGAAAGTGACAATAACAAACTAGTGTTTAAAGACAGCGTCTTTCAAATTTTTCCACACTGATAACAGGAAATTCACTGCAAATTGTACTTCAAACTTCTGTCTGCTACTCCTGGAGTATTCTGTCCTGAAGGACAAAATTAAGATTTTATTTAATTTCTAAAGTGAAGATATAGCATGAGATAAATATTTATGTATTTTAAGTCTCCATCACTACTCTGTGTTCAAAAACTAACCCCAATTACTAACATTTCTATATTCAATGTGTTAGATTTTATTCAATATTTCACCCGAGAACAAGACACCGATTTCCTAAATCTGATTTTCCTTTCAGCATTTACTTTTTGTTCATCAACTAGAACATTATGTAAGACAAGTACATTTAAAAAGGCAAAATAGACTTAAAAATCCAAGAAATTAAATCTAGTCTGCTGCCTGAAAAAGGCCAGTATTGGATCATTGGAAGATGATGGAAGAAATTCAAAACGAGGCCATACATGAAGATTATTTTAATTAATTTTTTTTTATTCACCCCAACTAATGACATATTGTGGTCTGAAATTTAGGGGTTTGTATCACTTATATTTAGGGTCTACAGTTATTCTTCTCTGAAGAATGTAAAATTGTACTAATGTTTCAAATAAACAGTACAGAAAATATTCTATTAAGAGATTGCTTTTATTTACATTCTGAATTATAATGTTTTATTAAGCACTAAACACAAAATAAAAACTTAAAGCTGAAGGAGGGTGCATTGGACCCTGGCAGCAAGACCCAGCTACGTCATATAAATAAGCACTAATGGTGGGAATCAGTAGGAGGGTGACTGTTGGTGCTGCTGGTGGTGGGTATGGGTGCTCTTTTCTAGGTCACAGTTTAAAGAGTGGGAGGAATTCTTTACGTAAAGGAAGCTGCTATTCTCTGATAAAATAAAGCACTGCTGCCTTGTCTTATATAGGACAGTGTTGTTTTCTTTCAGTTGACATTAATTGGGTGGAGTTGTCCAAGTTCTTTGTTTACAGAAAAGGAAAGACACTTTGAGTTTCAAGTCTGGATTGCTGGGGCTTGGTTGACATGAAGTCCCAATTTTAAGACCACTTAAAGTACTTCTCCACTTTACTTGATGAGCATTTGCAGAATTGTAGAAAGGAGACTTCAACTTTATGCATCAGACAATATCAAAGTAAAACTATTACCCATTCTGGAATTGTGATTGCAATAAAGAAATGGCAGTCTGAAAGAGGACTCATTAGAATATGGTCCTTAAATGTCAAATAAGAGAGTGAAAAGAAATTAACATTTCTGAAGAAACTGGGCTGCAAGAAAGATGTGGACTTTGGGAAATGATTCCAGCAAAGTGCAACTAAAACAATTAGAGAACTGGAGCATCTCTCCTATGAAGAAAGGTTGAGCAAGCTGTGACTGTTCAACCTAGAGAAGAATTTGGGGTGAACTTATCAATGTGTATAAATACCTGATGGAAAAGAACAAAGAAGAGGGAGCCAGACTGTTCTCAGTGGTGCCCAGTTACAGGACAAGGGGCAATCTGCACAAACAGAAACATAGAAGGTGCCATCTGATCATCACGCAACACTTTTTACTATGAGGATGACCAAGCACTGGCAGAGGTTGAACAGATAGGTTATAGTGTCTTCATCCTTGCAGATATTCAAAAGCCGTCTGGGCATGGTCCTGAGCAACAAGCTCTATGTGGCCCTCCTTGAGCAGACGGGTTGGACTACACAATCTACAGAAGTGTCTTCTGGCCTCAACTAGCCTGTGAATCCCACAAAAGTGACTGAAGTTATCAGATGCTAACCCTACAACAACAGAAGCTTACTGGCTCGTATCAAAGAGAAGGCTAATTAGTTAATTGGTCTCAATTTATAAATCAGTAGGTGGGAAATACGCACATTTTTAAAACAGAAACTATAGATGTGTTATGAGGATTACTGAATTAAACAGCTTGCGTTACACAGGAGGCAAGTCTAAGTGGTGACAGTAGAAATGCATGGATTTCTTTACCCATAAAGACCTTCTGGATGGTGTTTTAAGTTAATTTACTCCAACTGAACCTTTATTTTATCAGAAATCAATTTAGTCAAAGATAGGTAATACAGAAAATATCACCTGACACATGGCTAAAATTTTTGAGTTCTAAACAAATTTTAAATTCTCACTTTTGAGCTTTTAAACCTTATAATCTCCTGTGACTCCAGTGGTTGCTTGATAACAGAAACAACAATCATGGGACTAGTGCATATTACAATTACTACTAGTAGGATGACTTTACAATTGCTGCTTCAGTTGCAGTGATTTAAAATCTCATCTAACTGACTTGGTTCTGCAGTGCTACTTTTATCTTCTTCTAATTGAACGTGGCAAAATATTCAGTCTACAACTCACAGCTGCACAGGTGATAGTATAATAACATGCAATAATTACATTTTACTGTCTCAGTTGTTATTAACACTTGTATTCAAAGTTACACATAGTTTTCAGCTATCAGCACCAGAGTCAAGATTGCCACAGGTGGGAATATCTGCACTACAACTGCATTTCAGCTTGCAGAGATCTTCTATACCAGATTTGGGGTTTTTGCTACCTTCTTTGCTAATAAATTAAAAATCGAGTATTTCATATAGCATTACAAACTACATTGAAAATGCTTTCATATCAGTTTTTTCTGGTCTCTCAAGAATTTATGAAATTTATAAATAACTTCTGCAGATTTCTCTATCCACATAAGACATTCAATTGTGCCATAAATATTTTTATGTTCTACAGGCAGATGAATAAGCTTAAGGTGGACACATTAAGTGCAGTATAACTGTACATCAATAGCATTTGTGCATGGGAAGCCATATCCATATAGTAAAATCAAGCAAAACCTGCAGCTCTAATTAGGTATATACAAAATTGTGCTCTGAAACACTAACCACCATGTGGTTATGACAAGTAGGACTCCGCAGACATTACACTACTGTTCAATGGTAACCAAACATTTCAACAGAATATTAAGAAAATCTTGAAAAAGACCATAGCACAAAACAAGGACATCCTTATGACAGTGTATTTACGTCCATGATGTCACCTCTGCTAGAATACCATTTCCAGATCTCTTTTCATACTCCACTTCAAAAATGAGACAGTAGAAATAAAGTGGGCACAGCAAAAGTGTACCAAAAATGATCAAAGTCATGGAATGGTTCCCACAATGTAACACTAAAGAAACCAGTGAGAGACACAAATGAGTTTGAAAAGGAATTATGAAAATATAAACAACAGAGGAGAAGATAGCAAGAAAGACAGTGAGGGAAAAAAAACCCAACAGATAAAGTAGGAAAATAAAACCAGTTCTCTAGATTCTCCAGGTGAACCTTCCAATAGGTATTTAGAGACCTGGTCTTTCAAGTGTGCAAAAAAGACCACTGCTTATATGCTCCTTCTCCCATGATTTTACACTTCCACGGGTTAAAAAAAAAATAAAATTATATACATATATAACAAACATACAGCCCAGCATCCAAAGCATCAAACAAGCAAAATCTTAACAGATTTTGTGGCATTCCATTGCACTACTTATCTGTTGTTTTCTCCAGTACCTCATCTTATAGCAAAAGATATCACTATAGCTGAGAGCTACAGCCCTTCACCATAGAGGAAAGTAAACCAGAGAGAGAAGTTTCCAGCAGATAAGTGTGCTCTTATGTTTCAGCCACATCCAAGTTCATTTCAGAAGCACTCTATAACATGAGCCTGCTACTCCCAGTTCCTTTCCAAAGGCCTAATCCAAAGCCAAGTGGAGCCTTTTCATTGCTCTAAATAGATCAGAACCTTTGATCCCAGAAAACAAGTGACCACCATCACTTATTACAGCCTTTTCTGTAGGAGATAAGTTGTTGCATTAAAGCTTTACAGAATTTCAGATGAAGGGTGAGTTCTCATCAAAGAAATATTGAGTAAAATAAACAGTTCACAAAACAATTTGCTTCCTCTGCTGTGAAAGGCACTCTCATACCATTCAAATTAAGGTTTTCTATTGGTTTGCTCATCTCTTCTCTTTCAATTCTATAAAAAGAAAAATCACTAAGGAGCAGCTGCCTGTTCTTCAAGAGCAAAAACCTGCAACCTAATCTAAATTCTGTTTTTCATGCTACGTAAGCATTTTCATTTTTGACTTGCATTTTAAAGTCATTCAGCAGTAAACATACATTTAAAAAAGAAACCAAACAAGTTTGATTTTCCACACAAACAATCATGGTAAGTGGTTTAACAATGGAAAAGAGCAAAATACTTTTGATGTCTCAAAGCTAACTGACCTCAAAGTAAACCTTAGATATTGTCACACTCTGATGTGATTTGACAGACATCTATCTGTTGCTGTCTTTATCTACTTATTTTTATGAAGAAACAACTTTAAGGTAATCCCTGCTAAGACATCCTAGAACAAATTTTTATGAGTAGTGCAATTCTCACATAGATTCAATACAAAGCTCTGGTAGTGCAGCTTGCTTTATTTCTAAAGCTCCTCTAATGCAGAAAAGTGCAAACCTCTCTTAAAAAACAAGACAGAAGATGTGTCATATTTGTCATGGAGCTTTTCAGGGCCAAAAAGGGTTTATTGAATGTCAGAAATGTTTAATATGAGGTCTTTTTTTCTTCAACTGCTGAGCCTGATTCAAGTTAGGGAAGATTAGAAATTAATTGTTCCTACTACAAATCCTTTTCTTATTAACCATCTTTTTGTTCCCTTCTTGTAAAATAAAGATGCATGCACTACCATATTCTCTGTGTTTTTCTGCCTTTGCTAGTTCTGCAGAAACATTTGTGCATCGCAACAGGCTTACGTGCAGCAATGAATTTTCTTCTAGTTGATATTTTTCCCAACTTTTAGCTCTGTAGCTCTTACACAGCACACATCTTGAAGCATTAAGTTTTTATTGCTAGATATAAACACAAATTCATTTTCTCTTAATGGAAGGTCACATAAGGAGTTGGGAGACAGCTCTTGTTTTCCTTAGTTCCCTACAGTATTTAACATTATCATATGTTATCTTTTATTTTTTTTCCTGTAAGTTGAATAACACTAGTTCTTTTATTTACTTCTGTTTTTGGCTAATAATCTTTCCTCTTTCTTCTTGGAGATCCTCTCTGATTTAACAACTCCTGCTTTGTAGGTATGGATCTACTATTGTAGAAATATTGATTCCATTTAGTACAAAAAAGTAATTCAGTTATTCCCTTAAAATAAGAGCATAAACACTACCAAAAGATTAAAAGCCTGAAGACTTTAAAATTAGGGTCCATGATTTATGCATTTAAAAAAGCTAATTATCTGCATCAACTACGAATGCACCAAATCACTGAAATCAAAAAGCTCTATATTTACCACAAAGTCACTGACAGAATAAAGAGACTAAAAGTAGTGCAACATTCATGAATGATTTAGTAAGAGCAGAAGATGCCGACTGAATCAAGATTCAGACGTCAGTGTTTGTCAGCCAAATGGGACAGAAAGCTCTTTATAAATGAACCCTTAAAAACAGCTGAAATAGAAAATTGAAGTGCTGTCAACATTTTGTATTCATTATCTATAGATTTCATAAATGTCTGGTATGTTGTTCTTATATCTCATATTTTCTTCTGTTTGCTGTATCTTATGTGAAATATAAAAGGATATCTCTAACATGAAAGGAATAATCTTCATCTGATCAAATGTATAGTCTATGCTCTACCTCCCCATCCCTGTTCACTATAAAATTAAGCCATTGAAAAAAATAAGCACAAAAAAAGTGTATTAGGCTCCTCTTCTACAGACGTCTGACCATGTCTCCTCACCATGTACTTCAATAGATGTGCCTGGATCATACATAAGGCTACACCTTTCATAACTGCATTATTTTAATAATGGATTTCTAAAATCTGGTTCAAGATACTCTGACCTCGCCTAGATAATCTGAAGGGGTTTTTTTGTGAATTTTTGTTCTGTTTGCATTTCATTCAAAAATGGAAATTAGAATTAGATATTATATTCTAAAGGAAATTGTAAAATTAATTAGTTGGCAGCTATAAAATATCAAAATTAAACTGCTGATGCCAGTAGCATGCATGACACAGTATGTACTGCCTGAAATTATTCCTGTCACATGGGGTGTAATTATGCACTGAGGTGCACTCTTAGAAACAGCTGAACTGATCCAGATGTAGCAAACTAACTTAGAACTAAAAATACGAAAAACAACCCAACAAGACCTGCTGCAGAAAGATTTGCGAGTGGAAAAAGGTCAGCATAGCCATCCAAGCAAAAGCAGGTCAAAGTGTAGCATCAATGATACTAGGATAAAGTAAATTCCACGCCCAGAGAAGGGGAAAGGCAGACATCTGAAAATTCTTGAGGAAGCAAAGGGAATTTCAACCAGTTCCTAAGAAAATAAAGTAGCACAGTGTATGATGGATAACCTGAGGAACTGAAGCCATTAATTAATAAGAAAATAGATCCTAAAAATGGATAATAAAAAGCACTGAAGCATCTCACCATTTCCTTTAGGAATAAGCTAAAAGCAGAGAAGAGGTTTCCATTATACCATCACTATGAAACTCAGGAATGGAAGTAGATTTTACTAATAATATGATCCATATCAAGACTTTAGAGATCAAAATGTAAAGAGAGTTTGTAAGGAAACACCTGTAAGTAGTTGAAGACATGCAGCATAGCATTCTGTAGCTACTTCAGTAAAGTAACAGTAAACTGGAAAAACATGTAGTCATTTTTGGATACATCTAAATGAAATATGAAATCTTGTCTCAACTCCTGTAATGCAACACTGGGCAATAATCTTCAGATTCAGTGAGTTTTATGAATTACTTAAATCTCACAAGACCTTTCTCTAGATTCATGAAGTACATCAGAGGGACTAATAGTTTCATCTAACCATGACAGTTCCCAATTCTGAATTATCTCCTAAAATGAAAGAAACCTCCAGAGACAATACCTATAACTCAATATGCTTTACTGAACCGACAGTTTGAAAATAATTTTTTTTTTGCTTTCATAAGCTGCAGTCTAGGTTTTCAAATAGAATCAGTTTTGCTCATTGGAGTCTTTAAGGTCAGTGAATGACTGCCTAGCAGGTGACCAAAGTGATGTTACTTATCAGTCTGACTGCTCTATGATTAGCACCAAGACAGAAAGTCCATTTTTTAACCATATTAATTTGTGTTGCATGTTAATTATATGGTGACAGAAATAGTGTTTCAAATTAGAATACTTCCATTTGCATCTTTCAACCCAAAAGGGACTATTTTCCTACCTTCCAGTTCTTTCCCAGGATAGCTTAGGTGACATCTTCTTATATCTTCCCAAGAAGCCTTCATTTAATACCAGTAGGAACAGTAAGTTGACAGGAAAAAAACACTATATGGTGTGACAGAATTTGGAGGATTAATTATGAAAGATGAGCTTATTTTGGGTAACTGCAAATTAACAAAATTTGTAATTCTGTACAAAAATCTTATTTTGGCCTAGCTGAAAAGTCTTATTTTATTTTCCACTTTTTGTATTTCAATGCTATGCAATAAAAGAATGAAAACAAAAATAGTTTCTAAACGACAGTGAACTTTCTTATTTATAAAATGTTTAAATTACTAATTTAGGTCCACCCATTCTTAACTCCCGAAAATCATACTGCCAGTTTTTCTTAAAAAATGCCTCATATCAGAAAAATCTCACACAAAAACTCCTGTAATGTCCCTCTACTTTCACAAACCATTTAATTTCAGCACAACTGCTTTCTACAACAATATAAATTCCTCTGGTCTGCTCTCCAACAACTGATGGCCTGTTTGAAATTTCTGAGTGACTCACTCAATGATATTTGGAAGTTCATAGTCTGGAAACAACCCACTTTTATTTATGTGAAATCAGCCACATCATAAGGCCCCAGAGTTATGGCAAGCAACTAAGTAATGCAGATAAATTACATCAATATGGATTAACCAGAAATGAAATTTATTTATGACAAAACTGAATTTTAATATAGCAAGGTTACTTTCAGAAATAAATTTGACTTGGCAAGAAAAGTGTGGGATTAAAAGGTACATGAAAATAAAGCTGTTAAATGTAGGAGAAGGATGGAAACATTCATAGGTAAATGTGTAGCATGCCAGAGAATAATAAAAAAGGGATACAATCATAAGTAAACAAAAACTAGTGACTGCAGAAAAGAAAACAAATGGTAGTTCTGCAAAATCACAGTCAACCAGTAATTCCAGTATTTTCCAGCTACAAACTAGAAACAAATATTAATGATTCAGCACAAAGATGACAAAAAACTCTTATGCTGAAAGTACAGACTTATTTCCTTGGGTTCTTCAACAACAAAAAAAATAATACTTTTTTATAAGTTCTGATACAGGAAAGAAACAGATTGGCATTTCAGAATATATACTGTAGCATGCTCATTTTGGCCAGGGAATGCTTTTAACAAAACTTCATGGCACAAAGAATAAAACTCTGTAGCTTGTATTTAAAAGTGAATCAGGAGAACAAAAAATTTTATTGTCAAAAGCTAGAACTTGTAAACAACTACACGGATATATATTACTACAGAACAAGTCAAAACAAGTATGCGAAACCTAGTTAACTGTGTTGAGAATACATCCCCAGCTTATTGTAGAAAATTCAGGTCCATGTGCAAGTGATGGCTGATCTTTATCAAATAATACTGAGCATGGGTCTACAGGGTAGGTGTTCTGCATGTGTGCCAAACAGCTTTCATTTAAGTGGTACGGGGACTTTTTTAAACTTAATACTATCAACTGGGTGTGCAAGCTAGCACACCAAGGTCCTTGCAAATTCCTTTTAAAATGATCAATGTGCTGTAAGAGGCTCTGTAGTGTTTTATTGCCTCCCATGCAAATGATCTCCACATTTTTTTCTTATATTCTCTTATTCTTATAATTAAGCCTTCCTAATGAGTTAAATAGTCATGCTAGTCACATAAGCTATTTTAGTTTCTCTAGCCACCTTCTGCAGTCAATGAAGAAAGACTCTTCTTGAAGGCAATGCCTAAATCACAAGCTGATCTTGTTCTCTACAGGGCAGTCTCTTGCTCTCTCTTTCTCCACTGGCTACAGAAAGAGATTAGAAAGATTAGAAATAAGCAGCATTCCTTTGTTAATAACCTCATGCCATGCTAAATTGGTGTGTGGAAAGATTGGCAAGAGCAATTACTTTGAGGAATTAAATATTGTCCCAGGTATAAAGCTCTACTAAAATGTTTTAGTTTCACGAAGAACCAGGATATCTGTTAATGTAGCATCATCAGCAGGTTGGAAATCTTCTTTCATGATGATTAACCAGTGACATGTTTTGTTAAACAGTGACTAAAGCCAAGTGAAACTGTATTCTTAATGATAAAATAATACTAGAAATTTGTCTTTATGTTTGATAAATATTCACCATTTGCAATTTATTGAAGGCAATACATACTAATCATTAGAAATCACTTCATAGGAATTTTAGTGTAAAGGTCTGTTAAGGTCTGTTTAGGCTCTATAAAGTGATGCAAACTTGCAGAAGTACTCCTAAGAACCAAATAGTATGCCAGTAAGAAATTACGATTACAGACAAATTTCAGTGGCAGCTTTCAAAAATGAAAAAAAAAAAGTGTAGGAAGGGAATTTTAAATTACTCACATAACATCCTCTCTTGCAATAAATAAATAAATAAACAAATAAATACATACACACACACACACATATAGATAGATATATTAGATGCTGGAGCACCTCTCCTATGAAGACAGGGTGAGACTTGTGTTTGTTCAGCCTGGAGAAAAGAAGGCTCCAGGGAGACCTTTTTGCAGCCTTCTAGTACCTGAAGGCAGCCTATAAGAAAGCTGGAGAAGGACTTTTTACAAGGGCATGTAGTGACAGGACAAGGGGTAATGGCTTCAAACTGGAAGAAGGTAGATTTAGACTAGACATTAGAAAGAAATTCTTCACTGTGAGGGCGGTGAGACACTGGCATAGGTTGCCCAGGGAAGTTGTGGATGCCCCCTGCCTGGAAGTGTTCAAGGCCAGGTTGGACAGGGTGTTGAAAAACCTGATCTAGTAGGAGGTGTCCCTGTCTATAGCAGGGGGGGTTGAAACCAGATGATCTTTAAATGTCCCTTCCAACTCTAACCTTTCTATGATTCTATAAACTCTGAAAAATTCCAATGGGAAACACTTTTTCAGGACAACTGATTCTGCAATTTATGCAGATTAAAGTGAGCAACAACACATTTAAGTCAAAATCTAACTAGGTTCTTGACTCAAAACCAGAGTTAAACCTAGAGAAGATTATTTAAAAACTGGTCTGAGCAAATGAGAGACCTTAGATATCAAATAATGTTTGGCAACCTGCTGAAATAGCAGCCTGTGCTAAGGTTGTATATCCTCACTATCTCTCAACTTTTGCCTTGCTCCACAAATAAAGGACATCTAAATAAAAAACAAGCAATAAACTCACTTTGCATTTTTCGGAGACTGCTGTAAGCAAAAATAACTTGTGCCATCTCCTTCACTGAGGGAGGGATCGAAGAAAGGTAACAGTAAATAGTCAAATGTAAGAATTCATCTCAGTTCAACAGGGCAACTTATCTCTAGTCTGCCAATGAGAAGCAATGGAAAGAGCACATCACAATCAGTGTGAAACCTCTGAAAGACTAGTCTATGCCCATGGGCTTGCTATCACTGAAAATTATCATCACTTGGCAGGGGAAGAAGGGGAACTGAAAGCAAGTTATCAACATGCCAGCTGGTAGAGGTAATGGTGTTGATCTCTGTTCTGTGGCAGTGGGTCCCAACTCTAAAATACACACTTTTTAAACCCTGGTCCTGACAGCATTTTTTCTGAGGGGAGTATGTACATGTGTATATATACATACACACATATATAAGTAAATATATATATAAATGTATTTTACCAGCACTTCAATAATACCTTTGCATTAAGGCTTAAAAAAAACCCAAACAAAACCAAAACTAAACTTTAAGCATAAGCAGTACAGCTGCAAAACCCTTCAGAAAAATAGAGAGCCCTATCAGGAAGGCTAGAGGAAAAAAAAAGAAAACCTACAACTCTTCACTGGAAAAGTTACCTTCCTACTGAATCAACCATATTAGCTGAATAACAGAAAAGTTATTTTAGTGATGATTTATTATCTCTTGAGACCAAGCACCATGACTCTGCTGTCTCTACAATACCCTGTGTTACTCAGGAGCAAAAACCACAAATTTTTGATCCGTAGGAAGCTAGCCATAGGTATGGATGAAATAGTGAACATCCACAAAGCAGATCAGAATGGCTGGTTAATGTCCTTTACTTCCAGGAAAGTTTAAATAGTTATCTTTATTTGGTCACACCCAAAATCTAAAAGGTCAAACCCATTAAATTTTCTCATTTCTTCTATTTAATTCTACCCTTGCAAATGTCCTTATCCTCTAAAGGCAGAAAACAGTGTCATCATCACCGGCACGGACATTATGGTCCCAACTATACATTGCACCACTATGCCTGGCAGAACTTGGGAGCTGTTTGGTGTTCTTTTGTCTTCCTGAGCTGGGAGAGAATAAAAGTCTGAAACATGAATTTCCCTACTCTCGGTTAATCTAACTGGGTTGTTCACTCATTTTAAGTGCCAGCATTAACTGTTCAATGACCCTGTTTTGGAAAGCGGTTGTGAGAAGAAGTGGAACTGAAGCACAGGAGGATCAGCTGGGAGTTCTCAAAAGCAATAAAACACAGAGGGAAAAAGTAAATGAGAAACAGAGGATAAATGGGAGAGAAAATGCTAAGAATGCCAGGAAAGAAAAAGACAATAAACAGCAGCTCTACAATTAGCTTTCCAGCTCTTTGTGACATTCAGCCTCACTGTGGCACTTTCTCTCTGTACCAGCAATACATTTAGATACTATTTATTTCATCTTCTTAAGAACTTTCTACTAACTTTACTTGGAAATCAGTTGCAGGTAATGGGAAGTGGATGGTTCACAGATTGTGTATAAAGGTAGAAGGTGGCCAAGGATGTATTCAGTCCCAATTTCTAATTGTAGAAGGACATTAAGTTTTGTTAAATGCAAAAAAATTTACAAATGTTTACAGTGCTCTGGACATCAAAATGAACAATATGTGCTCTTCTGAACAAAAATACCTTCTTATCTGGAACATGCAAGAGCAGAGAAGGTATAAACAAGCTCTTTGCTTTTAGGAGCAAGCTAAGATAACTGAGTAATGAACACTCAGTTATCTGTGATGAGCTGACAGGCAGGAGAAAGTAGAAAACTTCATTACTTACAATGAAAAATGAAAAAGCAGAAGTGTGGGTTTGTGGTACCTATTGCAAAATCCTGCATATTGGGCCATGTTACTGGTACAACAATAAGAGGATTTTGTAATATTTACTAGCAAATAAATTTATGGCACTGCTGACAGCACCAATCAGACAATAATCAACACTGCCTCATAACACAGACAACTGTTCATTAAGCAATAAGAAGAAACTGAGCTAAGTGTTTTAATATAAATGAGTAGCAGGCATCTTTCAGATGTATGTTACAGTGTGGAAAGCTGTAGGGTTGTAGGCATGTTTTGGTTCTAGCATACTGAGGCACTGAATGATAGATACAAAGAAAGTAATTTTATTTTTTTTTTTACTGCAAAATTAAAGGCATTCCACCAAGTAAACCTTAACCAAGTACTGCAGAGAAACAAGGATAAATGAAACATTCCTCACTTGACATTCAGTTAAAAATATTCTTCACTTCAAAGTTTTGCTGAATAGTAAAAGGAATGACAGCAAAGGGAAGGTTCATCTTGTTTGTAAAGGAAGAAAGTGTTGACTGTCAAGGGGATATCTTCTGGTACCCTTGATATCAGAAACAGAAAACTTCCACAGCAAGCACTAAGCTATGGCACTGAAAACAAATAAGGGGTTTGAATCAAGGTGACATAACCTATCACTTGAAAACACAGCTGAGTAAAAATTAAACAAAAAGACGAAAGTACTTTATCAAGGTAAAAATTGGATTACTGTTAGAAAAAGAAAAGAGGAAAAATCACTACCAATATTAACATTTTCATACATGGAAAATGTGTAAATCTATAAGCACCTCAGCCTATAGACTTTGTTTACCTAAATTTAGTATTACCACGGTACTTTTCAAAAAACAGATATGATTAAAATCTTTCTAACTTGTTTGGATTAGACAATGGCTCTCGGAATTAGCTGATCATAAAACATCATGTTATTACTTACATTGATCCATATCTAATTATTTAAATTCAAATAATTTTAATGACATTTTAAAAAAGCAAATGTACATTAAACTTTGTGGATGTACAGAGCAATCTAATTTTTCCAAGAATCTTTTAAATAGCCTTACAGTAAGACCTGTAGTAAGTAACATACACATCAATAAAGATTTTCTTCCTTACGAGAATTTTACTGTAGCAAGGCCCTTTAATTTTAAGGGTCATCCCAGGTAAATCTCTAGTTGCAAACAGTGAGAATATTTCTGGTAAAATACCTGAAATAATATTAGGTTCCCACAAACTACTACTAAACGTATGAAGGGGAAAAAACAAAATTCATATGCAGTCTTTTCAGTCACTTTCTCAGGGGACATTCAATTGTCACAACAGGTGAAGTATTTCTCTGGTCAGAACAAACACGTATTAATAACCCACATGCACTCCCTAGCCTGCTCTGCAGTAAATAAACAAAACAAAAACCAAGAATACCCTATTTAAACACATGCTGCCTTGTTCTTAAGAAAAATAATAATAATAAAAATCTAAGCAATCAAAACTAACATGAAAAAAACAAAGCCTATACAAAAAGGATAAAGTCAGCTGCTCTAAATAAGCAAGAAGATGACAAAGCTTGTTTATCAGTAATTAATTCTATAAATTAGTCTATGCTGCCAAAACAAATTTGGTAAGAATTTAGTGTGTTTTTAAGCATGTACTTATTATTTACAAAAGGCAGTAGATTTTTCACAAGGGAAACCATGTCTTCTAAGTTCATTTATGTTGAAATTAGATAGAAACTTAGTGGAAAGAAATTACATCACTTTCAGTATATTTTCTGTCAGCGTTAAAACTACTGTTCTGCTTATCCTAAATATACTACTACTAAAGCAAATAAAAGGCAAAAATGATGGATATCAATAAAACAGCTTGGGTACCTATGCTAAATCAGTAGGAAGCTAAAATTACTTTCCCCACTTGATTTGATTTACAGTAAAGGTATATATCATAAGACAGTTTACTAAGAGACACTTGAAAGTCTTTGAAAGGAAACATAATATTTTCTAGTGTTTTCCTAGACAGTTGCTTTTCCTTTTGTAGTCTTTTTGCTTGCTAACAAAACCTCTGTACTCCGTTTTCACAGTAAGAAGGGCAGCAATACCTGCCTAACCATCCCACAATAGTAACCACATGGTTGTTTTAATGGTAGATGCTGAAAACTAACAGAGGAAATGAGACACTTTTAAATCATCCCCTTACAGAGTAGATAATTCACTGTTTTTGAAGCCCTCGTCTGTAAGTTATTTAACAGTCTAGAGAGTTTTCTTATTCATGTGTAACCATTAGAAAGTAATACAAAGAATAATGACTGTAACTTGGATTTAAAAAGCCCCCAACACTCTCAACAGGGAGCGCACATAGCAATACACCTTCTCTGCTGTCACCACAGCAGTGAAAGGCATTTGGAAGAGAAGCAAACAGAAACATCCCTTTCTAATTTCAAATTTTCATCTCTATCCCTCAGTGACATCGTAGCAAACAGTCCCTACAGGGTTAACACAGACAACATCTAGGGTGTGAGGCCCAGAGAAGCACCAAAAGTCCCCATGCTTGGCTCCTCATGTAAGGTGGGCAAAAGAAGGTCATTCAACACTTCCCACACCAACATCCAACCACCTGTGCTTCACCTGGAATATACCATTCAGAAGCCTTCCAGTAACAGCAAAGCTCCCACAACTCAGGAACTGCAGCTGGCCCTCACATAGAAAGAAGATGCCTGCCCATGCCCACATTTGAGTTTTTGTAGCTAAGTAAGGGATCACATTGTGTTTTGTCTGCTAAGTCAGAGGAGGTCAGTGACATTATAAAACAACTCCCTGCATGCAAATCAAGTTCTCTAAATCTTTATTTGATCTCAGAGAAACTAGATTGAAGAAAGAACATGAAAAAAAATTGCCAAAATGTTCCCAGAGAGTTACAGCACCGTTTTCATAAATTTAAATATTAAGGTCTTCTAATATATGTAATGTTTGACACCTCAAAGTATTCTTTCTACAGTTTCTGCAACATATCTATGACAGATAATCGAGGAGTTCCACCTGTGCCTGAGTTAGAAGTAAACCCATCTTTCTTCTGTATTTTCTTGCATTTGCTTTATTAAAACCATGTGTTCAGTTCATCTACCAAGACTACTCAAATGACTTCACATTCACTGATGTTGAATCTTTGTCTTTACTCTTGATATGCAAAATGTATATGAAGTTAAGGTCTATTTTATCACATTTATTCCAGAGAAGTAAGCTTTCTAAATCACTATATTACAAATACAAAACTCCTTTTCTTTTACATTAAAGAATAAATTCTAGACTCCATATATGCGAGTGAAGTTCAAGGGAAATCAGACTTGAAAATTCCCACCATAATACAGAATCGAACAGGCAGTGACATCAAGAGCTACAGAAAAGCTTAGAAAGATTTGAAAGTCCAAAAATGAACATTAAGAAGACCAAAAGCATAAAATGCTCAAGAATGTGCCTTTAGCATGGGCTTCAGTATGAAAAAGGTGTATTGTTTTAAAGATCACAAGCATTTCCTTTCACAATTCATCTTCTGTCACAGAAAGATACATCAGAATTTCTTCTTTCATCAAAAATTAAATCCCAAAACACTGGACTATAGCTCAACAGGTACCTAATTCCTCCTCTTGTAATCACACACTAAAATCAACAGGCAACAAGGAAGCTAAATAGCAGTGAAGAGACTAAACTTGTAGCACAAATTGGTATGTGCACTCTGCATATATTTGCCAAAAATAACAGCTCTGAATGGTGTCTTTTCTCTTCTTTTATTATCTTGACTTGGTTCTGATTTCACTATTTGGCAGGAACACAGCCTGGACAGGACTTCTTAAGTCAGAATCTAGTCCCTAGCTACTATGGGTCTAACTGCTTTTATTAAGAGATAAGTCTAGAGCATCACTACTCTGCTGATGGCAAACCTTCTCATTTTCAATATAAATATACCAAAAAATTGTGTAAGCTAAAAGGTAATATTTTATCTTCCCAATTCATGTAAAGAATGCAATCAGCCATTCCTGTCTGCAGCTGACTCTTGAATATTTGTCCATTAAGCACTTCTAAGAAGACTGCAATGAATGGTTAAAAAAGATGGGAAGCAAACGCTAATGTTGGGCTTGCAGAGGGAACAGCAAGAGCTGGTAACATTGGCCAATACCTTTAGCCACACAACTTAAGCTACCTGTTCCACAGAGATTCCTACATCGCATGTTGCACCACAGACTCAAAACAACCTAATGAACGGAGCAGTGGTACAGACTTGTGGAAATTATGAAGAAAAGCTGCTCTAACAGGCTTCAAAGACTCGACTCTGGCACAAAGGAAAAAGCAGGCTCAGACAGGGACTGTGCACGGTCTCAGGGATAAAAGCTGAA
Source organism: Mesitornis unicolor (assembly GCF_000695765.1). NCBI lineage: Eukaryota > Metazoa > Chordata > Aves > Mesitornithiformes > Mesitornithidae > Mesitornis > Mesitornis unicolor. The sequence continues at coordinate 11,003 of NW_010197204.1, read as the reverse complement.
GGTACATGACCATCCTGCTTGGAGAGCATGTGAAAATAATTGTTGAAGATATTAACTCAACATAAAAATTGTTCATTATTTTCAGCTATGATTCATATTTTGTGTCTTTGCAATTGGCAGAAGTGAGGCAAAAGTGTATTACTTAGCAATAAATTTACATTAACATGGAATTTAACAGCTGTTCCTGCAAAATCCAGTAGTTGTCATCAGAGAACTTAATGCCATTGTGCAGCAGAATACAAATTATTTCAGCTATGTTTCAAGCTGCCTGTATGAAAAACTTAATTCATAAATTGCTTGCAAGACATTCAGGCCACACATGTGCATTACCGTATTCTGACCAGTTTATTTATAAAAGGTCATCATCATTCATATCAAAATATTGCCTAGTCAAAAAGCTGGAAGATCATTCTCTGTAAGAACGAAACAAAGGTACCCTCTCAACACGCACACAGAATCGTGTGTAACCAGCATGCAAACAGTTTTCAGCTTCACTTTTTATGATGCTCCAAGCAGATTCAAACAAAAATCAAACCACAAAAATAGATTAAAAACCCATACACCCCCATCATATAGAAAACACATTAGAAATTGATAACTGTGGTGGTTTTTTTGAGATCTTTTTCAATTGGGACTACTACAAGAAAACAGAAACATCTTTTTCAGAAAAAAATCACTACTGCTTTGTTCCCACATAAAACTAAGCAAATACTACATACAAAAAATATGTTAATAATAGTAATAATAATGTAAAAGGGACAAAGATGAGAATTTAGATAAAAATACTGGCTTAACATTAGGTCACAGTGATCTTGAGAGGGTTATGGAAAAAAACAAAGAAAGATAAAAGGGGAGTTTAGCAATAATTAACTGAAACACTATTCATAATTTCATAATTTCTTTTCAAAGGAAAAGAAAGAGGTCATAGAATTAAGAGAGTTGAATTGTATTGGGTTTTTTAGTAACCACATTTGATCAAATACTTTGATTGTATGACCATCGTTGTTACTTATAGAGCTAAAAATTTTGTTGAAAATAAATTTACTATAGAACCATAACTACTAAAATATTTGACCTTGCTAACACAAGCAATCAGACCAACCAGCCAATGCACCAGACATATTGTTAATGATTAGTAGACCTGAAATGCAGTTATGTTCCTAACCGTGACAATGACTCTTGACATTCAGTAATTTTGAGTTAAGACGTGTATACTTATGGAATACTACTGGGTTCACTTACATGCTTAAAAGTTCAACATGTAGTTAATTTCTTTGCTGAATCAGGACCTTATGTAACAAGTTTATTTTTATCAGATGCCTATCAAAGACTATAGTCTTAGAGGCAATTCTGAATTTGAATGCTGACAGCTTGGCTTCCCTGACTTAAGAATTTCCAGACTTCATGGTTTATTTATAGAAAAATTACGAAGACAGGCATATCCTTTGTTTGATTAAAAGGAATGAATTAAGTAATAGAATACTTGTTTAAGTTTTGTGACAGAATACACTGTGCTAGAATGAGAGATTCATTTTTCTCTTAGCTATTAACTTGCATTGCTCATACATTGACTTGTCTGATAGATGTAAGATTTTGTAATGGCTAGAGAACTGGGAGACAAACTGCAAGTGAATAAAAATGAATTCTGTTTCCTGATTGCTAGTATCTTTCTGTATAATTTTCAATAAATGCAAACTCCATGCCTCAATTTACTTATTACCAAAAAAAAAAAAAGTGGAATTAATTTTAGGCATCGCCACCTGCCCAAATGTGACTGTCTGTCAAGAGATCAAGTTGCGGAAATGAGATTTAGTAACCAGCAATAGAGGACATGGATAGTTTATTGCTGCATGTCAACAGAGCTGCCAACTTAGATTACCAGTTCAATAAAGCAGTTTCACATGCAGCATGTGCTTAGGTGACATGCTTACATGGGGACCTGCTGTCTGGTTTGGGCCTTCTCGCCTGTCAAAATGAAGCTTAGTTGGTCCAGCCATTTGTTTGTGAGGTTGTTCTCCAAACCTCAGAGACATTGGTTTTCAACAAGCTTCACACAAGTCCTCAACCAGTTCAAGGAGGGAGCCCTTGTCAGCTTCCCTCAATGACAGAAAGGCTGAAACACACATGGAGCCCTACTTGTGGTGTTACTTCACAGAATCAAAAAAGAATTCAGGGTGGAAGGGACCCCTGCAGATCATACAGGTCAACTCCCTGCTTTAAGCAGGGTCTTCTAGATGAGGCAGCTCAGGGCAGCGTGCAGTCAAATTTTGAGCATTGCCATGGACAGATTCAAAAACCTCTCTGCTATCCTGTTCCAGTCTCTGATCATTCTCATGGTAAAGTATAAAATTATTTTTTTTATATCTTAGCATGTTGCAACTTATGTCCATCACCTCTTGTCCTACCACTGTACAACTAAGGCTGGAGAGCCTGGCTCCACCTTCTCTACACTTCCTATTAGGTCTTTCTAATTTTATCATTTGGAAAAAAAGAGCTTTAGTTAGTAGAAGCTGCAATAGGATCAACTTTCTGAGACATAACAGGTTTAAAAAAAAAAGCAACAAACCCCACAACCATGTTGTACCTCTCTAAAAATGATAAAATCTGTGAGGTAACAAAAAGGAATGGTATTCCAGGTTGTCTTCATTTCAACTCATGTCTGTGGTTTGGTAAAAAAAGCTCTCTCCATCTCTAGCAAGCTCAGGATAACTATATAATATAGAAAGAACAAAAAAGGTACCTCTCCTTTCCTTTTTCTTCCTCTGAAATTGGAAAGAATTGAAAACAAAGTGATGTCTTAAATTCTGGTTGCTTTTCTTTCAAAGGATTTTGAAAATACATGTCTCTTTTACTGAACCATTTTCCCAAGGGCATCAAAGTCTCAGTTAGTAAGTACCTATGCATTAAAAGATTTTTCAGTGGAAAGCAGCTCCTTGACAGACAAAGGCACAAAGATTAATGACCGGAGACTAAAGCTAGGCAAAGTCTGACTGGAAATATTTTAAGAGTGCAATTAATCAATGGAACACCTCACTTAAGGGTATGCTGGATTCTTTGTAGAACATTTTAAATAAAAAATGGATGTCTTTTATAAAGTTATGGTCTAGCTTAGCCATAAATTACTAGGCTGTACAAATATGTACAGTAGATGAAAAATTTTGGCCTAAGTTTTAATCGGATGTCAAACTAAACGTCATACTTGCTTCTTCTGACCTGAAGATTAGAAGTGGGCATGGCAGAGTTAGATAATGGTAGAACTTGATGATCTTAAAGGTCTTTTCCAACTATAAAAGTTCTATGATTCCATGTCTCTATGATTTATTTCAAAATCACAATCCAAATCTGAACCAAAATACTAGTGTAGGTGTTGCCTTAGAGTTCTAGCCAGCTGGGCCCAGATGCAGTTGAAAAGCACAGGGACAATTTTCCTGAGAGGGTACTTCTGTGTACTCATAGCTGCAAAAGAATCTTTTATGTCTGATGTCTTGAAGCATAGAGACAAACTTTTCTTCACAATAGAAAAAACTAGAAAATTACTAATAATGAAAATGGAGTCTATCTTTTTATGTGATTTAAGGAACTGGTGTTTAAATATTTAATTTAAGAGCAAAGTAAAAACTAAATGTATACAATTCTTTCCTCACCTTGCAAACTAATGAGATTTGGAATACTATTTCCTTCCTATCTTCCCCCAGAAAATAGATTCACATGAACTTGTTTTCCAGTTGAAAATGAAACATATTCTGTATTATGAAAAGCTCAAATATTATCTTTTTACTAAAAGACATTTGCCTGCCTCTAGACTGTCCTCAAAAATCAGAACAGAGTCATAAAACTTTTTCATTGTGGATTTCTGACCAAAAAACATCTACCAAATTATTAAAGGATCCGAACAAAGAACTTAGTCAGTCACGCTTGTTCGATCTTTTTTTCTATGTGCAATTACTTTATTTTGTGTACAATGAAATGTTAATATCCGCTACAATTTTGCTTCATGCAGTTTCCAGATGAATAATTTCCTTCTAATATTTTTTCCTCAATTTAAGACAATAAGTAGCTTTCTCCATTATCTAAGGAAGGTTTTTCTGATTATTTTTAAGGTCATTTTCCATGCTTTCATACTATTAAATGATAACACTTCAATTTTCCTGTAAAAATATCTGTGTTCAGCTGACTTGTAGATAAGGCTGGACTGAATAATTTTGAGGATCTAGGGTGACCTGACAGGCACGACATACCAAGGAACCCCCTGAATTGCATTTTCTTTAACCTACCACATAGCTTTAGAAAAACATTTGCTTTTGACTTGTTAGTAAGGTAGAATTGAATTAAAGCTTCAGTAAATTGTTCTATTAAATATCTCTGTTGTTAAAAATATACACCTTATTTCTAACCTTATTTTGTCTAGCGTCCACTTTGAATTATTCTTGACATTTTTCTTTGTAGTCTGAAGCGGTTATCAAAAGTTCTTATATATTCAGGTGACAAAATTTCACCATCCTCTGTCTGAAGGTCTGAAAAGAGTTCTTGGAATCTCTCCTTATAATGAGATCTTTTCACTGCATTTGTTATTTGCATAGCTGTTCTCTGAAAACTTTGGAATTTATTAATATCTTCTGATATGGACACCAGAACTGGACACAGATTTTCTTTAAAAAAATAAAAAATAAATCCACCATTTATCTGTCTATCCATCCAAGAATCCTGTTTTGTTGAGTGCAGCATCACACTGTGATAACCAGCTAATAATCTACCAAGATTATAGCCCTTTTCAGAAACACTGTTTTCCAGAAGATATGAGCATGATCCAGAAGAGATGAGTATGAAATGTATTAAGACATGCTGTTCTCTCACTTTTTGAGATCACTCTGTGCTAGTGACTTGGTTTTGTTACTTACAATTCCCTAACCTTTGCAAGGCAAATGCCCTATGAGAGATTACTTAGAAACTAACTCATTACAAAAATTTATTGATTGGCTGGGGGTTTTTTTGTTGTTTTTTTGTTGTTGTTGTTTGGGGTTTTTTTCATAAATCCATACAGTTCATTTTTCTCTTCCCTCTGCTTACTCATTATTAGTCAAAACCTGTATCACATATTCCATTTGTAGGACTCACCTCAGCCTATATAAATTCAAACTATCCTTTATAGTCTTGTAATGTACTAGTGCAGTACTAGCTTACTTCCAGTTCCTTTGAAGTTCTTCAATGATCCAAGATATTAAAATTCATGATAAAATCATGAATTTTGTCATAAAACTTAAACAAAAAATTGTTTAGAACAACTTGTTCTAAAATACCTAACCATCATTCTCACAGGTTACTGAAGAAAAGCTACAGCATTTGTTTTGTCATCTGTTTCCCCAAAACAGACAAAAAGTACAAGAATAATAAATCAACACTTCTACTGTTTATACATTGTTACTGACAACACTATTTCCTCCCAGCAATGAAATAGTAACATTGTTAGAACTCCTTTGGTTCTCAGTATACTTATACATGTCCTATTGCTATTGCTATTCTCCTTTCTCTTACTATCCTAGAATTGCAGAATAATTGAGGTGGGAAGGGACCTCTAGAAGTCACCTAGAACAACTCTCTGCCAAGAGCAGTGCTAATTACATCAGGCTGCCCAGGACCCTGTTATGTTCCAAATGTTCCTACCTTGTGATTTCCATCAGTTGTTGCTTTCTCCAGTTAGTTTTTCATTTGGTTCATTTTTATAATCAGGGCAGCCTGTATCTGTCTGGATATGGAGTAACATTATTAAACAATTCACAATTATAAACTGTGTTAATTTAAGCATAAACATCTATGATCAATACTCCTGTTTCTGTTGTTGTTAGAAATGTCAACTTCTTGAACATATATCATCCAGACTGAAGTCCTCTATCATACATCTTCATTTTCCACTGTATATATGTCATAACTACATCCTGAGTTCATCATCTTGTTTCCTAGTGTAATCTGATGGTCTTCTGCAAACATCAGGAAATAACTTCATACTGATTACTTGCTTCATATTTCTTTAACCCGACAGTAATCCCTTAAATAACAATTTTCTTTCAAGAGGTCACAGACACCACAAGAAGAAATGCTATTTCTGAGTGTTCCCTCTTGACTTTTGCCCACTTGATCTTTCTTAAAGAGGTTGTGACTGCTGAATCTAACACTTCGATCACATGAATCTTTTCAGCAGAATTCAGTAAAACATAAGGTTGAATTTATGTTTACAGATAATAATTATAGTTCTTCCAATTTGAAACTCAAGTACAACCAAGTAAAGAATGTCTTGACCATTGATATTTTTATGAAATGTGCAAATATAATTTTGCATTAAAACAGGTACACTTGCTCTCTTCTCTATATTCTCTTTTACTTTCAGTGCAGTGATCTTCTGACCATCTTACAAAACCCATCTTCCCCTGAGCTTCCATCCTTGCTTTAGTGAAGAGGAAGCCACACAATTTATTCACGACTTTGCTCAGGATATGAGGAAGCCACTGTTTCATTACATTATTTCTGTACCTTTCTACCTGCTCTCTTCTTTATCTTTTGGGCTTGAAAAGATTTTCTGAAAGATCTTTTAAATGTTACTGCCTGTCATATTTTCTGATTATTACAGTCATTTGGAAACTAACAAAGAGGCCCGAGAACCTTGCTTTTAGAACAACAGCTTTAACACATTCGTAGGTACCAAACATCATTATGGTAACAGATGTTGTAAATTCTGTTTATCTGCACATAAATGCTACTATTGCAGTTTTTGGAAAAGTGCTTATTACGAGCTGGGAAGACGTATGTTTTCAGTGCTACACAGTTTCTGGAAAGCAATTTTTCCTTGTTTGAGAATAATTTTTAAGCCTACATAAGCCCACATCACACACTGCACACCTTTTAATATTAATGTCTACCTGCCACAGGGAGTTTTCTGAAATCCATTTACTTTGACAATTTTTCAATCCTCTTGTCAGTATACTCAGCAAGAAGTTATACCCTCCACATCCAGCTACTGAAGGCCAAATTTATATCCAGAAATGATCCAACACAACTGAGGCAAGAAAATTTAATTTAATAGTTCTTTGTAGTGTAAATCACTAGTTTGGATACTTGATAAGAGTTGTACTTAACTGCTGGTAAAGCACTATCGTTTCCACAGTTTGAGAGAAGTATTAAAAGTGACTTCACAACAGATTCTTTGGTTTCTTGAAAGCCACTGCTGTTGCAGGAGTTCTCTGCTGGAACTACTTCAGGAATTATCTAGAAAATGGCACTAAACTGAAGATTTCATGGATCTGATGGCAGCTCAGAGAAAAAGTGATGCATGATCTAGTACAGAAAATAAAATTTGTTACTGCAGAAAAGCTCTGTATAAGGACTGATGCTATCCCTAGTTTACAGATTATTCCCCTCACCAACACAATCACTACAAAAATCATTAGCCCCTCTACGGAAAAAAATAAAGTCAATTGTAACACTATGATAAAATATATGTTATTGGTATGAGAAAAGCAAGCAAACAGATCACCTTGCAAAGACTCTGCTGTCATCTAGATATACATGAACCTAGATTTAACAGTTTTGATGCTCTGGCAATTGCCAACAATGCCAACACTTTCAGAGTTATAATGTATGAAATATAAACCATCTTTAGTTTTCTAAATATAACAGGAACCACCATGGCTCAGCAATTTCAGAATCACAGGATCACAGAACAACAAGGTGCTCAGGAGATCAAATAGTCAGATCTCCTGCTCAAAGGAGGGTCAAACCAATGTTATTTGTGTTAAGATCTCTGTTTTTCAGAAATACAGATTTGCACATAGAATCATATTCAATTCAACACAGAGGTTATAGCTTTCTGTTTCATTGTTATTGCTTTTAAAGCTTGAAGGAGGATTTGGAAATAAACAGTAACAATAAATGCATACTGAATTAAACAGGATTAAAATAAAATCTGCTCATCGTTTTTAGTTGATAAGGGAATATAGTGATTTCAGTCTATCCGTATAATTTCATTGCTATTACTTCAATTTATTTAATCTACACTACAAAAACAGAAACAAAGACCAGGGGCTACACAGAGAACAGCTGAGGTAGGAAGGCACCTCGGCACATCGTCTAGTCCAACCTTCCTGCTCAAAGCAAGGTCTGCTCGAGCAGGTTTCTCAAGGCCCTGTCCAGTTATGTTTGTTAATGTCTCCAGGGATGGACTTCCCACAATTTCTCTAGGTTTGGTCACCCCTGCATTGGCATGGAATTAGCTGCATTTTGGTTTGTACCCATGAGAAGAGTCCAGCTCCGCCTTTTCCACCTATATCCATCAGGTATTTAGACATGTTGACATGATCCCCCCCCAAGCCTTCTCTTCTCCAGGCTAAACAGTCCCAGCTCTCTCAGCCTCTCTTCATATAGCAGATGCCCCAATCCATTTACTGTCTTTGTGAGCTTCCACTGGACTTATACTAACATGCCCCTGTCCCTCTTGTAACAGGGAACCCAGATGCAGACACACCAACACACCACTGCAAATGTACTCTCACCAGGGCTGAGAAGAATGGAAGGATCATTTCCCGCAACCTACTGCCCAACATGGTCAGGCCCAGGATACTGAATACATCTAAGGATGGAGACTCCACACCACCTCTGGGAAACATCTTTCAATGTTTGACCACTCCCACGATACAGGAAAATTTCCTTGCCTATCTACTCAGAAGTTCTTTTGTTCCAATGTTAAACTATCCAAACTAGGAAATACATTTATGCTAATACCAGAGAATACGTTTGAAACAGGCTCCCATTTTTTCAAATACAGGTCCCATTTTTATGGCTCCAGATACTTCAAGTATATTTCTAATGAAAAATTAAACTTAAGGTCAAACAGACATAAGACATCAGCGTATGTTTGTAACCTCCAATCACAATACTGAGGTATTTCTGAATAGTCTCAGAGTTTGCCTGAAGAAAGCTTAGGAAACATTAAAATTACAATATTTTGTAATTACAAGCGCTTGTATTTCTAGATTGTGTAAAGAACAAAAAAGGTAGGAGATTACAGTTTTTCTTATATGATGTCATTACTCCTTTAGCCACAACTTCTGGTAAAATAAGGAATGCTCTAATCTCTTTGTTAAGGTGGTGAAAAATCACTATAGTGATTCCAGAAGACACTTGCTCTGAATTTCCAAAAATTGAGTGTAATCAGTACTGAAATTATATAATATTCTTCCCCTTTGAGTATTTTTTGAAAGTTATCTAGTAGATTATAGATAAACTGAAGGTTTCCCTTACTTTATAAGAAAAAATTCTAGTCACATGTTTCTGCAAGACAGATAATTTGAGTGCCCTATCCTGAACTGACTCCAAAGAACTGATAATATTCTACATACACGTAAGTTCAGACACACCAAATGTCACATCCTACATTTAATAAAAATTAAAGTTGACAAGATCTTTAAGTTACATCTTCAGGAGAACAGGAGGCAGATTGTTCATCTATACATATCTAGAATCTCTGAAAATAACCCCTTTGCTATAATCAATAAACCAGCTATTTTCTGGTTCTATCCTTACCATGTGTTTATATCCTACACGGTAACTCTTCAGGTAGTAAAGTGAACCAGAACTCAGTTATAGATGAAATTAAGTATCTCAATACCTAGAAGTTAAATACTGCAGAACACAACTTGCAGGAGCTGGGTCCTGGACTCTGCGCACATTTAGCTTCCTTATAACATGAACTGGAAATTACAGTGGTGGAAAAACACAGCCAAAAACAAGCCATATACTAAACAGCGCATATTTAGCTGACAGAAATACCAACAGTAATGATGATTGTCAAATCCCTCTCTCTGCAAAGACCAGGTACATCAGTCAAGGTACCAGATGGCTATATTCATCTGTGCAGATCACAGGCTGAAAGAGAGCACTGATACCTCCTCAGCCAAAGCAGCTGGCTATAATTTATTATTTTCATCTAGACACACTGACTGCCAGAGCACAGGAGCACTCATATTTTAGAGGCAGCACAATGGTGTAAGTCAGTCTTGTCCAGGAGAAAGGAAGTGTAGATGGGGTGCCACCCTCAGCTTGAGGCACTGGGGCTGTCTTTACCACCATCCTAAGCTTAGTGCATCAACTACCCTATGCAGTCTTCTACCTCATGGTAGTGGTGCCCCACTGCACAGCAAAATATTTAAAAGATTCACATGACCAGAAAAACAGAGCATGTGAAGGACAGTAACTTTATAACTAGCTATGGCATTCAGATGTGATTTTGACTGTCCTAGGGGAGATCTGTAAACCTCCAATTTTCTGGGCAAGTGTTCTGACTGTATCATTTTAACAGTCATCTCCTTAGCTTTCCTTATCCGCTGGAAACATCATAAAGAAAAACAGTATATTTTGTTAAGGCCTTTTTCTGCTGCTAAGGGACAGCAACCCACATCAACTAGAGCAGGTCTAGATACGATGCACAAAAGCAAACTCATATATATCCAGCATCTGGACCCATCTGTAGAGAGAGAGCGAAAGTTAGTCACAAAGTCCAAGTCATGTACACCATGTAGCTGCATGCCTGGAAGCATGAAACTCAGCACTAGGTAAGGTGGCAAGCACTGGGCAAGGTGGCAACCATCACTAGATCAATATCTGGTGTTATCTGAATGCCTGGAGGAGTGTGAAATGAGGTGGAAGCCTCATGGTCCCAGTCCCCCATTTCTTTCCACCTCAAACAAAGGAGCCATTACCTCTACCCATGCCGATGTGAATTAATGGACTTTGTGACATTAATCTAAGTGATAAGATTGTCTATAGTCATCCCCACCCACATGTATGCCCCGGTGATGTAATGCAGAAATTTGAGTAATAACTAAAGATAAGGGGAAACACTGCTAAAGACAAACACCCCAGGTGGTCTAATCCACTCAGGCATCCTCCTGCCTGCTGTCACGTACATCAGGGGATAACAACCATTAGATTCATGCTAGAAATGGGAAGTTACTTCT
>NW_010197203.1:0-45372 GCF_000695765.1 Mesitornis unicolor | reverse complement strand
TTTCCCCCACGCTGCTCTCCAACAGGTCATTAATGTTCCTTACGTCACAACTCAACCAGGAGGTCTGTAAGACTTACAGGCCTCTAGATGTATGTCAGGTTACTTTGTCAGGCAACAGGCAAATTCCTTCCTTCTGAGGGGGCACCAACACCTTGCTACAAGCAGTTGTGCAGTGGTTTCTTTGATCTCCTTCTTCTTGCAGAGTACTGGGAAACTGTGAAATAATGGGAATTGTGAAAGCTTCATGGAAATGCTTAAGGACTAATAACTACTACTAAACACCAGAAGCCCCAAGATATGCTCCTTTCCCAAGGATGGTGCCAGCACTTCCAAAGCTGTGCGTACTTTTTTGTTTGGTATGTGTCTCAAGTGTTTATGTCATTGATAAATGCAGTCACAGATTTCTCTGACGCTCAAGCTCTTTCAAGGGGACTCAAATGTTTTCCTCCAAACCTTTCCAGATTCACAGAAGTAGCATTCCCAACTCCTTTGGTCTGAAGCAGGAGAGGACAGTACTTCTAAACGTGTCTTTTTTAAAGGCAATTGCATTTCCATTAGATAAAGAGAAGTAGTAAACACCTCCAAAAAAATCACACTATGCAACAGAAAGCCCAGGAGAGGATTATATATCCTAAGGCCAGTAAATTGGTTTCCTTTTTCAAAGCAATCTTACGTTCTACAAAAAAAGTACCATTTTTAAGCTAAAAATGCAAGGTAAGGAGTGTGAACTTCTACAGCAGCAACTGAAAGAAAAAAATCATCCCTGTGTGTAGGTAAGAGAAAGGTCAACACTACAGAATTTGTCAGCAAATAGACTAAGAATTAGGACTCTTCATAAAAGTGGTCTTAAAAGGGTTTAATCTTGAGTCTCTTTCTTAAAAAATAAAAAGTCCAGATACAAAACCCAGTAATTAATACCAGACCGGGCTGAACAGGAAGGTAAAAGCAAAGCAGGAATAAAATCAGATTTTCCTCACATACTGTGTCAGCACTATACTGATAACAACCGTTCTTCATCGGGAAGCCAGATATTCTTTGCTGGAGCCCTTGCAGCCCGGCTCAAGCCACCGCTTAGCAATCACACCCCAAAGCTGAAGAGTGCCTTGGGCTGTCACAGCCGAGGACCGAGCTACCTGACTGTGCCAGCTGCATCGCCCCTGGTAAGAGATTTCAGTCCACACACAGTCGTGACAACGACGCCCACCATGCCCTACACCATCAAAAGCTCATAAAGCTCAAACATTTATTGAGGAAAAAAAACCAGAAGAAAATAGAAAGTCCCTGAAGCACATGCCAAGAGGTGAGTGGAGCAGGAAAGGCCCCCTGTGCTGCAGTGCAGTAAGAACAGGACATTGTAAAGATGGAACACAAACCACCACCTTTAATTTCGTTGCTTTCTGGGTTTTAGTTTAAGGCCCAACATTCTCTTAATGTGCTTCCAGGCTCCCATAATTGAATTCACTAATCCCCAGTCTTAAGGCATCAGAAAGTTAAGCTAATTTAAAGGTAGTACTTGAGCTTACATTCATTTTTGTCCCCTTTACCAAAGAAACAAAATTATTGAACCCTTTCTGTGACAAGTAGGTATTTTTGTCTCTACTTTAATTGTTCCTTCTTCACTGTCCTCATTCTGTACTTTGGCGGTTAGAAAGGAGGCTTAATATATTAGATTCTTGAGATCTAGATATATCTGGATACTTAACCAAGCTACAGAAAAGTATCTCCCAACATCCTCACTGCACAGCTGCTTGTTTTTCCCAAGCTGGCATTTACACTGTATTTGCAAACTACCACATCTGTTTAATATCTCTTATTTCTGTGTTTCAGGGTGCCGGGATTCCTGAAGGTAATACCTGAAAAATCAGCATGTCAGTCGTACCTTCCAATGCTGTGATCCTGACAGACATCACCAGCTAAGCAGGATCAGTTTGCCATCAATCTGTACACTGCAGACAAACACAATTACTAGATAAAAATCTCATGGAAACATGACTAGCTGGAAAAATAAATTTATCCCTTTATCTGCAAAGAAATCACCCAAGTTTCTCCATCACTTCAAAATAATGTACCTAGGTCATCTTTTTAATTATACTGAGAACATTTCTCCAAATACTTTCAACTCTACAATCTCCCACTGCCCTTTTATCAGCAGCATTAGCCATATTAGGGCCCAATTTTAGCTTTGGCAATTATTTGTCTCCACTTTAAATTCCTTTTTGTGGTTCCAGTTAACACAGTGTCATTTCCTTCCTGTCCCAAACCACAGCGTGGGTTTGGACGATGTCCACAGCACAGCGGGACGCGGGCAGAAAGAGCATCTGCAGAGACAAACACCCCAGACACCGCCAACCTCAGCCATCCCGTGCCAGTCTGGGCACAACGAGCTAAGGGCAGAATTTATCCAAGGGTTTGGCAGGGGAGACAGGGAGTGCTGCAAGGTCTGTTTTTCCTGTAGACAGGCAAAAAAAAGTTATGAGCTGTGATCTGCAAGGTTTATCTTCAGTATTTATGAATCGCTAACCTAGGCCCAAATCACAGAATCACAGAATCTTAGGAGTTGAAAGGGACCTCAAAAGCTCGTCCAGTCCAACCCCCCTGCCAGAGCAGGATCACCAGACCAGGTCACACAGGAACACGTCCAGGCGGGTTTTGAATGTCTGCAGAGAAGGAGACTCCACAACCTCTCTGGGCAGCCTGTTCAGTGCTCTGTCACCCTCACAGTGAAAAAGTTTCTCCTCATATTCAGATTGAACCTCCTGTGCTCCAGCTTGCACCCATTGCCCCTTCTCCTGTCATTGGCTGTCACAGAGCAGAGCCTGGCTCCTTCCTCCTGACACTCGCCCTTTACAAATTTATAAACATGAATGAGGTCACCCCTCAGTCTCCTCTGCTCCAAGCTAAAGAGACCCAGCTCCCTCAGCTGCTCCTCGTAAGGGAGATGCTCCACTCCCTCCATCATCTTTGTGGCTCAGTGCTGGACTCTCTCCAGCAGTTCCTGTCCTTCTTGACCTGAGGGGCCCAGAACTGAATACAATATTGCAGATGTGGTCTCACCAGGGCAGAGTAGAGGGGAAGGAGAACCTCTCTGACCTACAACCACCCCTTCTGATACACCCCAGCTTAACTAACAATGCAATGTTAAAAAATTATCTATTTCATGCCATACTTTCATTAATCTTCATAGCTCATGATTTTCTGATAAAGCTTTTAATTAATGTACCACTTCTCAAGTGGGCTTCTCCTCAAAACACTTGTTAGATGTCAAAGAGCTGTTCTTGTCCTGGTTTTTTCCAGATGCTTCTCAACCAACCAAATCCCAGTAACACCATATGTGCAAAACGATAAACACAGACTTTTCTTTCCTGTACTTCCCATCCAACATCAGCAAAGACTAAAGACTTTTCCCATTGAAAAGGGACTCACTCGTTGGCCTCAAGCCTCCTAAATACACTGAACAATGAGGTTCATTAAGTAACATCTGACCAGAAGCTTACTTTTCATTAGAATCTGTTCCGAAAATCCAGCTTCAAAGTCTGCAATGCACCCTTACGGTGTCCATCTAGGTAAACTGTAAGATGTGGATCAGAAACAACATTTTCAAGAGATCTACGTTTTGTGCCCTTGACCTTAAATAATGCGACTGCCAGCAAAGCACGGTCCTAGCAGAGGCACCAGCCCCCAGCTAATGCCGCTTTCTGCAATCGATAGGTCAGTGGTCTGTGCCTCAACAGCTGTGTTAACAACCCAGATGAGGTGCTCGGTTATGTCCACGCACAGCGAGATGTCTGCACCCCACCAAGGGGAGTTAACTTGTCATCGCTCTGCGCCCACAGAACAACCTCTTCACTCTGAGCGGGGAAGTGCGTTGGAAGGATGGAATTCCTGCAGTTCAGGGCAATAAAACCCCAGTGCACCCTAGTACACAGGAGGATGGTCAAGATTTCCTGGAGGCTCAGCTCCCATTCCCCAGCCTGGACCCCTCCCGCTCTGATCAGGTAGATGCCAGGCCAATTCTCTCAGCTGGGAAGGCAAGCTCTCCAAACCAATAGGGTTGTCTACTTCATACCCAATACCTCTTCAAACACTCGTTACCAGCAATGAGCAATATCAAAATGGAACGTTTACAACGCTATTCCAAACGAATACTGAAGAGGTTTAGCAGATATGAAAGAAAATAAGGATGCTTTCATCATTTATTCTTGCTAGAACAGCTCTGCTCCATAACACATTTTCCTGCCAGTCTTTGGTAGCGCCAAGCCCACAGCTAATGTATCTGTCCCGCTGAAACCAACAGGATGGATTACAAAATCTACACACAAATAGCAGCACGTATATATTAAAATCAGACCTTCAGTGACTGCTATCTTAATTAACATCTTATCTTAGCAGAAGCAAATGTGCAGAGTTAACTCGAGAGGTCTGCTCTCATCTCCCGAGGAGCGGGGATGCTCCCCGCTCCCTCGTCCCCCACGAGCGCGTTCCTTCTCCCGGCGAGGCGAAGGAACCAGACACAGTATCTGAATGCAGCAACACGTTTTTTACTGCCATAGCAAACAGCAACTTGCAGGACCATGAGCTGGCAGCAATCATTGATCACTCTACGGGATGGTGCTGCTCATTAATTTTTGGCTCATCCCACCACTTTTTTAGCATTAATTAAACTTTAAAAAGGCAGTTAGGATAAAAAACTGTAGAAACATTATGGTCATTTTATTGTTTATTCCCTAATTGCACACGTAATGAGGCAAATTTAAAGTAGTGTACCTTAGAACTTACATTTTAATGATGCTTTTACTGTGGTCTGAGTGCTAATGCCCTCATTTTTATTGCCGATTATGGCTTTTTAGTGACTGCACAAAAAATGTCTTGCTAAGAAATGCTTATAAGGCATTGTAATTATATACTGTACATATTAAGGTTACAGTTAAAGAAGCCAAGAATTTAGTTTATGAAAATATATCTATTGTGTACTACAATTTCCTTATTACAGTCTCTGACTACTGTACAAGGCACAAAGTCTTGGTAAAAAACCTTTTGAATACGAGCTAGTGTTTTCCATTTCAAGAAGTGGTAATTCTACATAAAATGATGCTTTGCTGTTTTTCTAACTTGATATGCAGATGTCTAATGCACTTTAACAGCACTTCTACTCCTAGCAGTAAGTACAGAGTTGAATTTAATATAGTTTCAAAAACAGATTTTCAATTACACGTCTACTTGTACTGGTACCTTGGTTTCCAACAGCTGCCAACAGGAAACAGGTTCCCGAGTTCAGCCTCATGTCCTCTTCTTAGATCTCCCCTGACCACCTCGTTCCAGTCCCGCACTAGGAGGCCATGCCCTTCCTTCGCATCAGCACAGACAGGGACTTCTGTAAAAGCAGTTCAGGACCTGCACAGTCCCCACAAATCCTCCTAAGAACAAACGGAGAGGCTCTGGAGGATCAATAACTGAACTCTAAATTCCGCTATGAGAGGAGTGAGGAACTTAAACGTAAAATTATTGACGTAATGAGTGACAGCGGAACAATTCACGATTGCGAACCTGACCTTGAGCTCATTGGTTTATCAGAGACTGAACTTCTATGTCTTTTAAATTCTGAAAACTGTTTCAGTTACTTCTTATTTTCCTCTCTGAGTCCTTGCAGCACCAAAGCCCCACACTGCAGCACACAACGTTATACCCCAGAGGGCCTCAGTTACCACCTTTTCCATCTCCAATTTTTGAAATGGGTTGTATCACTCTCTTTTCCCAGGCCAGAGATTAGTTCAGAAGTAAACAAGAGGCTTTGTGGGACAGACGAAGCACACGAAACACTGCAGCCATATTCCTCCTACTTCCAGCACAGGGACATGACATCAGGGGTGGGCCCTCACCCATCTTACAGCCCTCTGCAAGACAAAAATAATGTGACATTTCCAAAACTGTCAAGATACGGTCTACTTAACATCAACAAAACCCTCAGTTCCTATGAATAAAAATTCTCCTTAAGTGAAAATTCTTCATGAGTCATGAGTCTTTTTTTTTAAATGTCCTTTTCTGTATAACTACTTGTGTTGTGCTAGGCAAATACACGTTTAACCTAATAAAAATCTGCAGAAACTACTCCTATGAAATATTCCCAAAAGCCCTGAAACATTTATGAGTAGATAGGGCTTGTAAAAAAAAACAATAGAGAACCATTAATTGTAATGGGATATCATCCTCGAAACTGAACACCGATCCATTTCCTCAGGTCCCATGGAACACCGTATTTGCTCAGGCAGACACAGCATCCTGTCAGAGACCCTGCAGTACCTGCACTCTGTATTGCTCAGTCTGATACTGCCCCCAAGGTGTTTCTGCTCAGGATATTTACTTGCTGCAAGGAAATAATTTTATTAAAATTCACTGGAAAACTTCCCAAGATAAAGCAGCGAAGCCAACATTTTGCTTTAGACTCCTCCTACAAACACCGCAGCGGGCAGGGGCAGCAAGAGACTTCCTCAGATGGGGGTGCACCATTTTCCTATCAGTCCGTGCAATGAGGAACCAGTGGGTTTTTAAGTGTTCTAACAGGTTTCTTCTCTCAGTTCCATTCCTGCCCCATCCCCAGCCACCTCAAAAAGGCCACGTATCGTGCTCAACCAACAAGCCTGAGAGCTCCAAGCAGGAAACAGAAAAATAATAAACAATAGTTTATCTCTCCTTCACGCTAAACTTCAGCAGCTTATAATTTAGCTTTCTCAATACAAGGTCTCAGCAGGGGACAGTTAATGACTTTTTCCACCTCAAAATAAGCTGCTCCACACTGTGCTAGGTAAATCTCACTTAGCTTTGTGTGGGAAGGCTGAAGTCAGGTAAAATATAAGCCTCTTATGGCACAAAAGAGAAAAAAGGATATTATAAACCTAAAATTAGTCATATGGTTTAATATCAAATTTTTGGCATTTACCACCAGCTTTTTTTTTCCTGCTTAGACTGAACTGGAAGCATGTTACCATGAAGTAGCGATATCCAAATTTAGCCCTAAGCAAGCAAGAGAGCCAATTCTAATAAAGAACTAGAATACAAAATGCGACAGCTTATCCCAGTCACTGTACACAACAGACGTCACTCCAGAGAACACTCCCTTTGTTTTGAAACTGCCTAAGTCTCCTTCATTTGACACCAAGTTTACTCAGCTCCAAATTTAATTATATGTATGTACACAGCTACACTGCTGCAGAGCAGGTGTTCATTAAATCAGAAAATATTACAACATTAACTATCAACTTGTTTCTTTAATCTAAAAAAAAAATAAAGCGGGTCAGAGCACTGAGAACAATTTCCAGACGTGCATCACTATGAATCATTCTTCAAGGTCAGTTGTTTTCTTGCAGGCTCAGACTCTCACGATCTGAGGCAGTTTTGTGTCAGTCACATGCCAGCACATCTCCAGGAAGGAAACCCCTCATGTCTGGTTCATTTTCCCTCTCATCAGCTTCTCCCTCTTGAGGAGCAGGACGGAGCGAAGCAGCCACCCGATCAAAAGGAAAGGCGACCGAGGTGAGGTTGGCAAGTGAACAGGGAGTCAGAACACGGAGCCACACAGCGACTTCCTGCTCTCGTGAGAGTCCTGCAGGCTTTGACTGATGTTAGAACTGGTCACAGCCCCAGTTCAATGCAGTTCCATTACGCAGAGTTCAACACTGCACATTCTCCTTTTCCCAGGATATTTTTCCCTGAGAACATACCAGAGTGGATAGCTTTCAAAGACCAGACACGCGCCTTCACCTGAAAAATAAATCCTTTTCATTTTGTAATTCTTTTAAATGTGAAAAAGAGTGAAAAAGAAAATAAATTGAAATAAGTTATAGCAATAAACTAGAACTGTATTCTAGGGATTCAATAGCCAATGTAGTCAAGGAAGAATGCTAACATTACTATTTTTTTTAATCCTAAACCAAAGCATACTTTAGGGAGAGAGAGCTACATAAACAAGACATAAGGACTGACAGACATCGCTGATTAGCAAGACCTTTTACACGTCTGTGCTCCAGTGCTGAAAATCCAAGGACAAGCACTGAAAGACAGAAAACATTTCCATGTGTATTAAAACGAAGTCTTCCTCTCAGAGGAGCTTTTAATGTTCAAGGATAAACCTTAGACACATTTCATTAGTTGGGCAAGAGTTACTTAAAGGAAAGTGTGGTGGTTTTTATACCCTCAGGTACATTGCCCTGCCAGCCCCACGGTGAAGCAGTAATTGCATCCTCCTCCGGTGCGCAGTGCTTACACTGATGCTGCTTAATTGCTCTGTGCAGAGCCTTGTCATGAGGTTCCACTTAAATTTGAGAAGAAACTTCAGTGAGGGTGACAGAGCACTGAACAGGCTGCCCAGAGAGGTTGTGGAGTCTCCTTCTCTGCAGACATTCAAAACCCGCCTGGACGTGTTCCTGTGTGACCTGGTCTGGGTGATCCTGCTCTGGCAGGGGGGTTGGACTGGGTGAGCTTTTGAGGTCCCTTCCAATCCCTAACGGTCTGGGATTCTGTGAGAAGGAAGCCCAGCAGCGTCCCAACCTGCTCAGCAGCACCGGCTTGGGACCAGAGCCCACCACATTCTCCCCTCCGCATGCCAGACCTGCGTTTCAATGCTTCCCACTAACATAATCCAGTGTGAACTAAAATAAGCTCCGAGATTGCTTCAGAGTTGTCAGATGTGGTTTCCACTTCTTCAGCTCTTACAGCTTTTAGATGAAGGCAGGTGGTGGGCATGGGGGAGAAATCACTTTTTCCATACGAAAGATGCATCCAGACATCAACATAAGGTGGTGTTACTGTTGGTGACCTGGAGGTAAGGACAAAATCCCTGAGAGCAGCCTGGTCAGTTTAGGAGAGCTATCACAACCAGGTATTTCAGCAAATGGGGTTTGTAATGTCAAAGGAAAAAACTCTTCACTTTTTGTTAAAACATAGCTACTACTATTTCACCATTTTGATTCCCTCACATAATTTTCTGTCTCAGTGGTTACAGTTTCTTTTCCACATCTAAACCAGCACCCACCACCACACACGAGCATGCTGCGCATCTCAGCAATCTTCACGCGCGTGACTTCCATTAGTTACGTTGTGAATTCCCACCGCTCAAAACAAAGGTTGCTGAAATTTACTGAAACCGAGATATGTATCTATTAATAGTGTGCAATCCTCCCGTCAACAAGGCTGATAATTACTGTGTCAGAAAATATTTAACCCACTAGAGTCAAACTAGACTTTTTATTCCAAGTGGAAAGCTAAAACCACTTTTTTCACACATTGCCGCAGCTTGTCACCAATATCCCCATTTCCAGTGCCAGGAGGTTACAGCAGACAGCAGTGCTGCTGACTGCGCAGTGGTTACACATTCCAGTCATTAGTGACAGCAAACCACTCTAATGAGCTATAACGAGGTCTTCACTGCTCTTCTGCACTACTTCCCGTATTTTTCTTCCAAGCTCTGCTACTCTCGCATCCCCCCAGTATTGGATGTGTAGTGGAGAAATAAAAACGTCTCTTTCTGTGCAAAACTTTGGAAGGACCAGAAAACAAGTTCAGCGTTCAGATCTCAGCTGCAGGCAGCTTCTATTTATTGCTTTTGACAAGCCATCAGAAGGCACGCACAGCGCAGACACACGGCGCCCTTCGCTGGTTGGAGCGGCACCATCACCTCTCCCTTTACACGGGCTGACCAAGGAGTCGCTCAGCACAGCCAAAACCCCGAGGTATTTACCCTATCACATGAACCCTGGCACCGAGCAGAGGACTGGGCCCATGGCACAGCATCTAATCCATCACTTCAAGGCGAAAGGAAATGCAGGAAGGAACAAGGAGAAGCTGCGACACGTCCTGCTAATGCAAAGTGCACAGTTTCTTTCAATGGAAGCAAACCTCTCATTCTGCGGGTCTTCCAGCACAGGTGAGAATTCCTGGAGTGGTTTTGCTGCTTCAAATGCCCTCTGCTCAAATAAGAAAACCTTTCTAGAGATGCACCCGTAGGTCAATGACACCACAGTAAGCACCGACTGTGCCTGTCTATAGCACAAACACGCACATTTGATGAGGGCAGAACAAGAGTACTTACACCAGAAATGCAGAGATGCTCGTTCCTTGAAAGCAGTGGGAAGCAGTTCACCCTCCTCTCTGCCCACAAACACGAAAACAGTTTAAAAATAGCTTTAAGTTGCCAAGCCATTCGGACAGAAAACACGCTTCAAAATTAACGCTGTCTTGCCCAAAGGCATTTTTCCAAGTACCATTACGAGGCCTCAAAATGAACACCCAGGCCCTGGCACAGCAGGGAAGGGACAAGGCCGATCCAGCAGAGCACCCTGTCTGACAGCAGCCAGCTGTACATTTTTATGACCAAGATGGCATAATCCTCAGGCTGGGGAGGTTCTAAGCCAGAGACTTGCACTGAGATGGTTTTGCTATATTCATATGTTCACCAGTGGACTCAGCCTCCAAAAAAATCTGTCAGGTCTCTTTGTGAATACAGTTGCAGTTCAAGTTTCTGCAGCATCCTGTGCTGATGAGGTCCACAATGCAATTCCATGCTGTGGGGAGAAAGATCGCTTCCTTTTGCTTGTTTTAAATCTACTGCCTAATAATTTCACTAAGTAGTCATCGTTTTGATGAAATGCTGTACACTCATTCCTGAAAAGCCTTCTCCACACGCGCTGTTTACAGAGCAGTACGTACGGTCACACGGGAGCACCTCACTGTTCCTTCCTTTTCCTGACCAGCTACAAGTACAGTGCCCAGCACAAATCCAATCGTTAATCTGTCTGACCAATGGAAACCTCCTTCAGTTCAAATAAAAAGATCTTTATTCTTACCTTCTCTGTCCTATATGTTAGCATGCTGCTTTTTTTCTCCCCTGGGGACCTTGCTGGAAGTGCTCTGAAGAAGTTAACGTACACTAGACCACCCTTACCCAACTATTCATTAACTCCTTCAGACAAATTTGACTGATCTGTCAGGCATGACTCCCTTGAAAAGCTCTATTTTCCTACTAGATCATATTTATGCACATTTCAAATACTCTTTATTACCTATGAGTGCACTGATACAGAAGCCACTCATGTTTACCTGTAGTTCCCCACATCACCTCTCCTACTCTCTCACATAAAGGAGGTCCTTTTAGTCCCCATACCACTGAGGCTGATTTAAATGACAGGTTACTCCACAGTTAATAGTCCATATTTAAGTTCCTTTTTCAGGAAAGATTCTGCCATCTGTCCCTGTCACCTGGCTACCTTATTGATTGCTTTGAGCTGACACATCCATTTGTGACAGTTCCTTCTGCTACTCCCATGAGAAAAGGAGCTGATGGGGAACCTCCCAAGGCTTTCCTACCCTGTGTGCCAAGGCAGATAATGCTTTTAACTCTTCTGCTATCCCATTACTTTCCTTGAACGTGACTTGTATTACTGTTTATTACTTTACTATTGATTACATATTAACTGCAAAAGCAGGATGGGTGCCAGACTGTTAAAGACTTGGTTTCGGAGCGTTCGGGGTTGTCTGTTTTTCTTTAAATTATGACTGCCAATTCATCAGAATCTTTTCAGCTTTCCCTGTGGTTTTATATTTCAATTAATCAGAAGGTATGTTCTTTACATCTTCCTTCTTTTGCTATTATGTTCACTTTTATGTTCTCTTTCATTTCAACTTCTAATTGTGCTAGCTTTTGGTGTCCTTCCCAAGTGATTCCACCTGAAAGCATTATACTCTCAGCTGTTCCTTTAAAACTATTTTAAAAGAGCTTTTTAAATTGGTGTGGTTTTTGAAGTTAAATGTTTTACTGTGACAAATTTATTGCTTCTACTAGGTGATCAAATTTGAATACCATGATGACGAACTTCCTAGTAGTATCTTGAATCATGTCCTGTTTGCTATGCAGGACTAATCAACATTCACTCCACTTTTTCAAATGAGGTTACTTATTTTGCTCCAAAAATCAGAGGTCTGTAAGATATAAGATCTTTAGCCTCTTTCTTCAGTTCCAAACCCAGCCAATACACCCCCAGTTTCTCTAATCTCACTTAGCCTTTCATGGACATTATCAGTGTATTGTGACAATAGCTTCTGTCATTGTCTCAAGATCATAATCTTTCCATACAGTTATGATTTTTTTTATTCATAGAAT
The DNA here is from genome assembly GCF_000695765.1 of Mesitornis unicolor. Classification (NCBI taxonomy): domain Eukaryota; kingdom Metazoa; phylum Chordata; class Aves; order Mesitornithiformes; family Mesitornithidae; genus Mesitornis; species Mesitornis unicolor. The sequence goes on along the minus strand of NW_010197203.1, from coordinate 33,224 downwards.
TTCATAGCTACTTTTGATGAAATTTATTCATTTACCCTAGCTGACTCTAAGCTGTCTTGAAAGTATATAGCACTATTCCTCCATAGCGTATCCTGCTCTACCAATCCTATGTAATTTTTATGCTGGACAAAGACCGTCTCTCTAAGTAACTTCCCTTTTTCTTCAGAGAATAAATAAAAGTATATGATGCTTGCCTAAACAGGCAATTGCATGACACACAAGAATTTAATTCAGACTTATCATGCACATAACACTTCAGACCTGAAAATCCACGGAGATCAGGGTAGACAGACTTTGAAGAAACAGTTTAGTCTCTGTGGTTCTTTTATTGTACTCATCAAAATAATACCTGTATACCTAAGGCTGGATTTAAGAAGAATCAATAAAAGGATTTAGTGCACAGAGTGCAAAAAACAGAGTGGAAAAAAACATACCAGGCTTTTAAAGTGAGAAATGGCACCTGTGTGAGAAGGGGACCCAGGAGCAGTAACACAGAGCAGAGGAGCTGGGCGAGCAGCGCAGATGCAGGACACCCTGGCGTGCCCTGGCCAGAGGCGCTGGAGGTCACTCACCCACCAGGACATTCAGCCCCTCAGGATGCCATCTGGATCCAAGCATAAAAGATCAACATCAAAATTCATAGAGCTACCCATCAGAAGAAGAAAATAAACAGAAAATTACTTCCTTTGAGCTTCATCTAAATGGGAATATTTTCCAAGGCTCAGAAAGCTGGGTCCGTATTCCTCTCAGTCAGAGGTGCCAAAACCTACCACTGATGGAGAAAGTTAAATCCATGTAACACCCGATTCTTGCAAACTATCTGGCTTTATTTTTATTATATCTATTCTTGCAAACTAAAGCAAACAGGATTGGTGAAGTCTACCAAAACCTTCACCATGCCTGCTTAGGCTATGGTCTTTTCTTTTAGGTCACTTACACATCCCCCGTGCACAGAGCTTCCGGACCCAGGTGTCACGAGGCAATACTTGTCATCTCCATGGTCCACAAGAAAACAGAGGAAGAAGAACAGCCCTTTCCTGACAGATTTTAAGTAATCACAGCCTTCCTCTTCCCTGAGCAGTGTTGGCACTCCCAGCACGAGCCCAGCTGAAGCAACTTCCCTCAGTTCTTCCCGAGCTTACCCCAAAGACAAGGCCACTCGCCTGTGCTCCCCCCGAGCAGGCCCCTCAGTGCCTGCCAGAGCAGCAGTGTAGATGAACTTCACTTAAACCAGACACCATTAATGAGCTTTTGTTGAGACTGTTCACAAGTGCTCACACCTTCACCCACACTTGAAACAAGAAGGAGACCTAATTGATTTTCAAATCAGCCAAGTCAAAGTCATCATGCTGAAGTCCCACAGCTTCGGGTGTTGGGAGGTGAAGGAAAGGTGACAAAATTCAGCCCTGCTGATGCAAAGTGAGCTCCTGTTTTACAGTGACACACATGGACCAGAAAACCAGGCAAAGACATTTTCCTGCCCTGCAGTTTGCAAGCATTCAATTGCTAAATTAGATTAAGTTCCCTTGATTGCATAAAGCAATACAAGTACTACAGATATTTTGAAACTATTTGGCATCTGTAGATGAGAAAGACTACTTTCAGAACCAACCTGCTGTTCTGAAATCTGGGCTGAAGGTTCGCATGGCCCATAACTTCCTTCTGCCACCCTCCTCCAGGAGCGGAGAACCCAGCACACCCCATCCTGGGGAGCGAGCCACGCCAGGTCCAGAGCTAAAGCAGCACCAGAGCCCAGCTCCAGTGGGGAAGCGTCAACCTGGATGTTTGCAGACAACTTTCAGCCAATGTTAGACACAAAATTTAAAATGCACTCAAGCAACCTCATTAACTCTACAGCCAGAAATATGCTGCTGTAACTCTTACCAGCATGAGGGTGCAAGTGTCTGTTTGGTGTAAAACTCCTCCAGACACTAAAATAAAATATTTCCTCAGCTCAAGTTTCTTTATATCCCCTGGGCCACTATCTTGGAGTTAACGGTGTCCCGTAAATCTGACTTAACTACCTTGCATAAATCTAACTTCTCAGTGACAAAAGCTTACATAAACGGATGATAAAATCGTCCTGGTTCCCCCACTGAGGGCTGGAGCTAAATGAGAGACAGATTTAAGGTTTCAGATGAACTGAGAATACTGGCAGGCTCTTCTAAATAGGGTTTGGGACTTGAAAAAAGGATGTTGTTTTACCTCAGGCTGCCATATTTCTGTCTCAGCACAGAAATACACACACACACATCCTCCCCACACCTCTACGAGGCAGCAGATTTATGGCACACACACACCACAGCACACGGGCACCCGCAGCTCTGCCCGCTGGGCCTCCGGCAGACAAAGCTTTCCAAGGGAACACAAGGCATCGAGAGAAACTCTCAGGTGCTTCTGGTTCCTTTAAGAACACAACCTCTGAGCAGAGGTCAGATGCAGAACAGGGTTATTTTGTTTTGCCGAATGCTTTAAAACCTAAGACAAATGAATGACTGCAGACGAAAAAAAAAGCAATGTCTGTTCAACTACGATCCTTGTTGTGATCGAACAAGAATTATTGTGTGAAAAACACATTTTATCCAGATGCCCCTTTTAACTGTGTTCCTACAAAAGCCAGCAAACGGCAGATCTAGGTCTCAAAGCGCAAGCCACAGCCCCGTCAGAGGCTGCCCCGGGCAGTGCCACCTTCTCCAGCACAGCCATCGGAGGAGAACCTGCTCTCCTCCAGCACCACGCTCCAGCGCCGCGCTCGCTCTGCAGTACTGGTTCGTTTCCCCTTGCAATTGTTGGGCTGCCATTACTTCAAAGATGAACTCCAAAATACTTGAGAGGAAGCCCTTGTTCTGCTTCTCCTACTGAACCTGTTCTTTTTTGCATAAATAAATATTCAGGAGAGACAGAATTAGAAGGCAGCCTCTCTCCGTATCACTTTGTCCATCCCAGGAGTCCTCTACCCCACTGGCTATAATCACTCTTTTCCATCACTTTTCTCTCAAAGACTAAGTTCTCCCTAATAAGTAGAACAACTTCAGTAGAAAAGATTGAGAAATTAATTCTGTAGAATACTCTTTAGCACAGTGCTTAGAATATTTAGTGGATATTATAGGAAAATAAAGAATTGAGCACAAATCCCATACTAGAAGAAATTAATGATGTGTATACAGGACTCTTAGCACTGAGTAAACTATTTGTACAAAGCAATCCCAAAGATACACAGCAAATGTGCCATGCAGAGTGGAGGAGAGGGATTTGTACCCAGAATGGCTACAATACAGGGACAAAGGGAAGAACAAAACTGTATTGCTGCATGTCCTGTTGCCCAACACAGACTTTCCACAAAACCTGACCATCCCGATGAGACAGATTTGCACAGGAGGCTATACCCCTCCTCAGATTACTAAATGCAGGCAGGGAGGTGCTGCTGACAGATGAGGCCCATTACAGCATCTTCCAAATCCACAGCCTACGAGATACAACACTTCTGTCATAAACTTACCCCAAGAAACGCCAGCAGAACGAGCAAAAGGCATCTCTGCTGAGGGGCACTGATTCCAGGGAAGAAGCTCAGTGAGACTCAACACTCACCATCCCTACACCCACACTGTCTTTGCTGGGAGCTTCTCTAGTTCACTGAAGGCAATTAAAGCTGCTATCACCACCACCAGCTACCTCAACATATTTTAATCATCTAAAAGTGAATTATTAAGAACTAATAGTAATATCCAAAGAAGCTTCCAGGCAAACAGTACATTACAGGACAACCCCACCTCTAAAAACATCAGGAACTTCCCAGAACAGCGCACCTATCACCACTGATGAAGTGTGCTATCATCCACCAAACCATGGTGCAGATTTACGTATTCCCTCCATCTCACTGTTTCAAAGACCTTAGCAGATGGATAGATCGATATTTTTTCCTAGCAGTTTCTCAGAAAAAATGAGTTCTATATCCAGATCAACCTGCAATTCTCTTTTGCCATCTCTGGCCTCCTCTTTTGATCCCAGCTAAAAGCTCCTGAGTCCTCGGTGGGATTATGCTTCTACCCTGGCTGAGGGCACCATGGCTGTGAACGCAGGAGTTGCTTTGTCTAACAGCAGGGGTGTCCTCTACGCTTTGCAACAGCAAATGTAACTTTTGCCATCTTCATTTGGCTGTGAACGCAGGAGTTGCTTTGTCTAACGGCAGGGGTGTCCTCTACGCTTTGGAACAGCAAATGTAACTTTTGCCATCTTCATCTGGTTCACGTTTAGTATGGTCTATCCTGACTTGTACCAGTGCTGCCATTTAACTTTGGCATATGCAGCAAGGCATATTTAAGGTCTTCGTTTTTCAAGCGTTCCCCTAACTAGACATGGTTATTAAAGCTGTTGTGAGCACAAAAGGCTCTTTGAATACCTCCACAATTTCAAAAAGTGAAATACGGTTCCTTATCAGTTCTTTTAATGAATTGAACTCAAGCATTAACATAAAAACAGTTAGACACTAATCATCTAGCTGAAGAAAATGACATTACAAACCTAATGAAAACAGCAGGGAAGCACAGGGGAAATAAGAACAATTCTTTGCCAGCAGCAGCATGTCTGTAGGCACAGAGTTACCAATGAGCTGACATTTACTAAACAGAGCACAGATGCAACTAAATTTTATATGGGGTTTTAGACCTCCTGAGAATTTGCCATCAGAAGGATCTCAGCCCTGAAAAGCTAATCACATCCAGCTCAGCATAGCTGTTCTCTGCAGTGAAACAGTTGAGTTTCCATCCAGTTTGACTTTGGATAGGAGGATACAGCAGAAACAGCCGACTGATCAGCAGGCAGACAGTGCACAGAATCACAATGCCACAGAGCAAGCAAAACGTCTTCAATGTAAGAATACACCCGTCTGCTTTCACTGACACAGAACTGTGCTAACAAGTCTTGGGCGCACACTGACCAGGACAGAGGCTGCAGAGCTCTCCATTCCCCAGAAGCAATACATGATGCAATACAGCTTTTCTACATTTCGGCTCATGCCTGTGGATCTGTGTACACTCCAGCTCTTTTCGTGGGCAAATTTCAATGCCGTGTATGTAACAGGACTTAAACCCTGGGAGAGACTACAGCAGACTTTAAAAAACAAGTACCAAAACAAAACCACATCTAGATCTTGCCTCTACTGGGATTTTAGATTGCAACAACTGCTGTAATGGAAAGGGAAATATTTTCTCAAGGAAGGCAAAAAATTAAAGGCAGGTTTCCTGTAAAGACAGCAGCATTGAAACTATATGTGAAATACCTTTTCCAGAACACATAAAAAAGAGGTCATCATGCTCTTCAGGCCATTCTGGTACTACAGTTTTGCTAAGTGGCAAAATGAGGAGCAGGTAACGCTCAGAGGTTCCCAAAATGCTACTCGTTTTTTGTAATAGTTTAGGTAGCCTTTTAAAAAAGCATACAGTAATTTACTCATGATTAGATCAGTAATTATCTCATGATTTAAAAGCAGAGAGAAATGGAAGAAAAAAAAAGTGCTCAGATTTATAGCCACTTTTCTTGGTATAGCCTTTAACTCTGCCTGCATCTGAGGGCAGTAAGAGTTTCCAGAACTCTGCATCAGATCTCCACTGAAGTGCCTCTTGAGGAGGCTGGATTTATTAGTGGAAACAGACTGAAACAATGCTAAAACAACACATGGACTTAGTTCATCTCTATCAAAGAACAGGGCCAGCAGTCGCTAGTGTTCGTTCCAACTGTGTACCCATTTCCTAAAGTTAAATGTAAATAAGATCCTCTAAACGATTACTCTGTGCAAGTGCTTTGTTTTGTCTTTCTTTTCTAATTTCCAGCACTCAGCTGGCAGCACCGCAATGAACAGGCTGCCAGTTTCACACAAATGGATGAACAAGGCAAGCAGGCAGGAGAAATGCTCAAGTGTTGGGTCAAGAAGGGCCGGGCAGCTCCACAGGAGAAGGTCCTGGCTAGGGGCTGGAATGGGCAATGGTCTCTCCCCAGGCTGCATTTCTGTGCAGGTCTGTCTGCTTTGATTTCCATCATCACCCACAGGCAAGGTGGTTGCGGGATCCTAAAACCCTGCTGAGGCACTCAGCAGCTTCATAGTGTCAATGGTGGGCAGTTCTGCGTACGTGGAAAGGGTTAGGCCACAGCTGAGTACAAGTGTGGGGATGCTAATAACATGTACACATTGCCCCACACACTGATTGCCAACACAGCATGCCAAATATAGCTAGGTGCCTGTGTCACTACTTCACTGGGACCTGTTTTCTTGTATCTAGCAAGAGTATCCTTTCCCGTAGTAAACCTGGCTGGAATGCAATTAGTTGATTATATGGAGGACTTTAAAACCAAGGAAGCAGTAATCCACAAAATGGAGCTGAGCCTAGAGCAGACAACTTTGTATCAGACATAAATGCAATAGTAATAAATCCCACTAGTTTAATCCTGGAGAATTATGGTTATGTGCTGTTACTTGCAACAAGAACCCTTAACAACTGCAGCTAGACAGTTTCTGCCTTTTATTATTTCCTAAATGTTCAGTGATAACAAGGCAGATGTGATCAATCCCCCTTCCTTTAGGGACTTATGGGCACCAAGCATGAACCAGTCCGTCAGGGCTCTCTGGCCCATTTGACAAAACACTGCTGCCAAACCCTCCTGCAAGAGAGGGAAGCTGATAAATCTTTAACAAGTCTCTCATAGCCTGGGTTTGCATTTTTTTCCTTTCCCTTACCTAGCAGCAATTAGAACACCGTATACCTTGAGAAAGTGAAAAGCTGCAAGGAGAGATGGCTATTAAGAATTAATGTTCTTATTTGTGTTAAATGGTAAAATTCAGAAGCAAAGCTTCAACCCTAACAGCACAGCAGTCAGAAGGCCAACAGTCAGCTAACAGAAAGGACACATTTTTCATAAATATACCTCCCCCTGGCTCTGCCTTTCTTTTTGTGTGCTCAGCTGTAGCAATTAGGAGAATAATCTATATAGGAAGCCTACCCCCAAAAGCCTCTCTCAGCTTTCTCCAGCTGTTTCCTTCTTTTTGTTGCCAGCAAACTCAAGCTCTGAAGAGATGATTCACCTCAGCAGGACTCCAAATTCTACATCTGCTCTGGAGGCATAATCTTTGCTGGGTACAAGGAAATGGTCTTTAAACTAATGGAGTCACTAGACTAAGCAAAAATCCTTTTCTCTGAATCTACATACTAAGGTTTTATTTTCAATTATATTTCTAGCTGGGTATTCTCAAGATTATCAAGCTTCTTTAATCGCCATAATGCTGATTTGCAATACACATTGCTCTTCTATAAGTACCTTAATGCTCTCTACAAATGCAAATCTGCATCATCTTTGTATAGACAAAGAAATCATCTCGAGTGACCCATCCAGCAACACAGAGAAAATCCCCAAAAGAAACAGAATCGGCATTCAGTTACCAGAACTACCTACCAAAGCACAACATAATGCTGCCCCATAAACAACACTGCAATTCTGGGCATTACAAAAAATATGTTTCAAAAATGGATTTGAGCTTTCCACTCTTCAAGGAAATGGAGTGTTCTCGCTCAATGACAGCAAGTGATTGAAAGAAAGTCGTATGCCTGTAGTTCACGTGAGGCACGGCTGCAGAGTGCTCCTTAGCCCAGGGAGAAATCCACTGCCAAACTGAGGTGGAAGAAGAGGTAAAAAGGATTCAGTGGGCTGAAGAGGAAAGCTCTGAAGCAGTGGAGGTAATGTGGACAAATACATTGAAAAATAGGTATTTCTTGTGGGTGGTAGATACATGGACAAAACCCAAGACCAGAGTCTTCTACTAACAGAAAAAGAATAGGTTTTGGAAAACAGTTAGTGGGCATCTAGTTATGAAAAAATCACAGAATTTACTGGGTATCTAAATACTGTTTTTATGGAGCCTCAACATTTTCTTTGTTCACACAGACAAACCACAGAAGAATGCTCAAGAATAATACTGTTCCTAAGAGGAGATTTCTTAGCCAGAAATGAGTCTGGGATCCATTTACTCCAATTCTTTTATTACCACACAGAATTTGTCAGGTGCAATCCGCTGTTCTGAAGAACAAGGCCATGAAAAAGCATTAAAATAATCCAGAGATCAGGAAAAAAATGCCAAACTAACAGCACATCCAAGGCAAGGAGAGGATGTAGACAAGGCCACTCAGCCAAACAGTGGTAGCTTCCCCAGTATTAGGGCTGCACATGCGTGTGAAAACAGCTCAGACCTGAAAGTCTGCTGAAAAAGCAGGACATTACCCACTAAGAGGTCTTGATGCAGAATTCAAAGGAAAAATAGTCATAGAGAAGCACAAATATAATACACATGAATCAATGCTAATCTTCACAGGAAGGAAACAGCTACAGGTAAAACATTCAGTTTTATGAACTTTTCACTAACATAAAGAATAATAACGGTTTTCTTCCCGTACAGGTCTTTAGTGCATTCAACACCACAGATGACAAGAACCACCCCATACTTACAATATCCAATACAGAAAGATACAGCAGTAATTTTCACCACCCCATGGTTTCCCAGCTAAAAGAATTTCCTAAGGTTATCAGAAACTTCTCACAGATGCTGAACAGGCCCATTTCCACTCTCCGGAGACCAAAAATTCTCTCTTGTACTACTGTGATGTTGAGTTGTCACGACATCCACATTCACTGCACAGTCACCATCTGCCAGTAACTAATAAAAACAACAGCTACCTCATGCTCCTAAGATCCAATCTCATCACCTTTCTAGAATCACTAAACAATGAGTAAAAGCAAGCTCAATAATCCCTTCCTTGGTATTTTGAGTGCTAGGAATGTATTATCATAAATAAAATTCATTTCTATTGTATATTCATGAGTTTCCGTATAAGATACAGGAAAACCGAGGACTAGGAAACAAAGACTGAAAAACTCTTTCAGTCATATTTTATGCTTTGCCTCTTCAGGGAAGAGAGGATGAAACACGGTCCAAAGCTCAGACTGTAGCTTAGATGTGGACTACCCTCCCAAAAATAATTTAACAAACATAGAAAGGGACCTCATAACCCCAGAAAGAACATTACAAGGACTCTCGAGATTATGCATCTTAGCTTCTGAAACATAACAACAGGACCTACCCATCATCATGGCACAGAACATTATTCTCTCAACAATGAACTTGCCAACTCCCACTCACGCAGACGCTGTTACCCACACAGAACTCAACAGCCTGTTGTTGGAAACGCTTACAACACCTACTTCTCTATTTGTCATAGAAACACTGAAGTAAACAGCCAGTTAAAATCAAATGCATCGAACATTCTCCACTGGATGTGCTGACAGGTCAGCTGGGCTGCAGCACGCAGGTTCACCCTCCACAGCACTTCAGCAGCTACCCAAGCCCTACTCACAGTTTTTGGAGATTAAACTTGCTACAACCTTCAATTAAACAGAAAAAAAAAAAAGTTTTTCATGGAAATAAGAGACTTCCCAACTTGAAGACTAACACAACCGCAATGGATCACAAGGAGAAACAGACCTGCGAGCCCTCAGGACCATCTTTACATGAACAGTCGCCCAAATTCTGCTGCAGTGAAGCCACGGCAGCTCCAGTCACTTGGTGCAGCTTGTGGCATCACAGGCAAGCAGAAGGAAAAGGTTCACCAAATTCCACATTCTGCAGTGCTGATGATATAACCTTTTTCTACAAATCTCACCTCTGTTATGGTCTGTAATCATCAAGGCTATCCTTTAATAAGATCAAGTGGAAGGAAAAAAAAAAAAATCTTACAAACTTTGAAGCACCCAAACCCTGAGGAAACACCCAAAGCTGGACCCATACGCCCAGAAGCTGCTTGATTATTCTTATCCTTGCTGACGGAGCTCCTTAAAAATAGCTTATATATAGTCCTCATCAAAACTTTGCTTTTCACTTAGTTCATTATCAGGATTTGAGGCTCTGCTTGCAACACAGAATGAAAGAAAGTCCAAGCAAGTGACATATCCAGGCTGACAGCACCCTATTACAGGACTCTGCATTAGCTATCAGTTATCCTTCCCTCTTCAGAGTCAGTAAAAGAAGTGATCCTCTCCTTGGCAAATATACTTCTCGGTACCATAATGTCCTTACTTACTTGTCAGTGTCTTATATTCCTGTTCATATCAGAAGGTTTAATCAGTCTCCTGTAACTAACATGACTTATTTTTGACCAGTTTGTATTAGACAGGATGGAAGGATGAGAATGCATTATCGACAGCTTAAAAACGTTAGATATGTTTCCTACTGCCATGTCTCAGCTACATTTGTACCTTGCTTCAGATGGGCCATTTTAGGGAAGCATCCTTTATTGTAAAACTCTTCTTGCCCTTTAGAGTCATTTTTTCTTTTTGTCACACCTAGAAAGCTAGGGCCCAAATTATAAACCAACTCATAGAAATGTGATTCTTACAAGACACTTTAAATGAACCAAACATTAGTAAAAGTACAGCCACAGCAGTTTTCCTGCAGATGCTGAAATTATTTCTCCTCTTTATTCCCTGAGGTACAGCAATGGCCCATTGCTGCTCTGCAACCAGGCATCTGCTGGCTCTCTGCAGTCTTTGCTAACGGGAACTCGCGTTCCAGGTCTCCTGCAAATTCCCATCTGAGCAAACCGCAGCTCCAGTCTTCCCCGAGGTCTCTGTCTCCTTCTCATTCAGGCTCTGGCAGTGCTCAGTCTCTAGGTGAGAGCCCTGGAAAAGCTGCCCTGTTCTGACACCACGGTCTCCGGTGCTTTCCATTTCACCTCATACAACTCCAGCCGCAGCCCCATCCTGCAGAGTTCACTGATTTTTCACTGTGGCTTTGATATTTCAGAGTGTCTCTGGACAACTGGAGCTGCAGCAATGAGACATCTACCTTTTCAGGAAGGCTGCCAACGTACACCAGGCTGAGACCGCAATCGGCTGCTGAGCCCAGCGACTGAATGAGGTCCTACCTCCACATTTACCAGTAAACGCAGTACTCGTGCTCATGTTCGGCAGGGCCCAAGTTCCCTGGCATTCCCTGCAAAGGGCAACAGCAGCACACACCCCCCCACCCCAGCAGCAGGCCTTGTGTCTCGTCACACAGTAAATGTTTGCCCTTTATGACAACAAGCAGAATTTGAATTCTGATCTATAAAATCCTTAATTTTTACTTAGTGAAACTTAAGGCAGATGGAAAGCAGCAAGGGGGGGTTAGAAAAAACTCATTATTACAGAATATGAATTATTACCCACAAGTCTCTTAGGTCACCTCTGCTACGCTGTGAAACACACATACTCTTAGCACAAAGCTTATTAAAATACAGACTATCTGACAGAATGGGGCTATTTTTACCTAGGCTGAACAATATTCAGGCATCTTTCTCAAGCATTTAAATCAAACTCATACTAAGAAGCACATTAAGGAACTTAAAGCAAGCAAAATATCTCAGAGATCAGTTTTTGCCATATCCCCACCTTTCTGCTCTTTCTGCTGCTAAATATGGCAAAAATAAAAATCCCAACAGCCACCAAGAGGTCAAGAAAACACTATACAAAAGAAGCGAAATGAACTTCGTAAAACACACAAATCCTCACACAGGATCGCAGCTGGCATCTCAGTGTGTGATCTTCCATCACAGTTATTTAGACCATGTCTACACTGTGCTGATTTTACAGCAGCTGGCTGGGCTGCTCCTGATTTGAGAGCTGAAGCTGCCCGAGATGCAGGCAGCTTGCTCAGAGCTTGCTGTTTCCATGGCCGCGCTGCAGCAGGACCGGTGCTGGCCAGCCTAAAGCCAGCTCACGTGTGTCCCCATCAGTGCCATGACAAAGTAACGCAGGCACCCCCTTAAAGACAAGGTGACGCTTGCTGCGTGTGGGCACTGCAGGGATTTCTGGCAAAAGAAACCGGGAACAATACTTCAGTAGGAATTAGGGTTTTCTCAGACACTCCCAGCAGTTGTTCAGGAAGAATATTAATCGTGCTGCATGCTATACAGCATCTTTGTGCTGATGGCAACCAGTGCTTGGAAAAGTTAACAACTCATCGCATCCTGGACAACTAATACATCAATTCTGTCTTTTGTCAAGAGTGCAAATGGCGAAAGAGGGAATGGCCACTGATATCCCAGACAAACTCCCGCCTTAAGCAAGATGAAGAACAGCTGTTTCTAAAAAAGATATTGCCTGGAATATATTGAAATCAATATTACATGATCTTTGCCTTCTGCACTAAACCAGATATGAATACAAAAAGCAAGAGCAAATACGTTTTTTCAGCCTGCCCATTATCAGGTATCAGCAGACTGATAAGAACCACATGCACACAGGAACTGCAGTGATAAAATTGTACAGACAAGTCGTCTGGTTACGACAGTATTCTCTGGGATAGCAATATATCCAAAGCCTGTGTTGATAGCATTTCAGTCAAGATTCCTTCTGTGAATCTCTACTGGCCTTGTAAAACATGAATGCCACTGATTTCTGATTGCACAGTGCTTAGCTTCTGGCTCACATTATCAGTTCCCCACCCGCACAGGATTCCCCCTGAGTGCACACTCAGCCCAGCTTTCCAAAGCAGCCCCTCGCGATGCTCCAGGGCGCTCCTCACATTGCACATACCCAGGCACCCGAGCATGGCTGCTGCTCTAACAGCAGCACACGCGGCACCGGGGGCCTCCAGCCATGCCATAAAGCAGGGTCAGGCAGCAGCAGGCTGATGCTGGCTGCACAGCACCAAAGTCACTGCTGGTGTGTGTGTGCTCATCGCACCAGGACCTCAGAGCTCATCTAGAGTTCATGGCAGCTCTGATCATAAAGCACAAACCCAACGTAATTGTAGAGGAATCTGACTGAAGAGCATCTCATCAGTGACAAGACTCTGCTCTCATACCCAGGTGATACCTTTTCAGGACTCAAACAGTACAGAGGAGCAGGAATTGTTGGTTTGGCGGACTTTGCTTTTACCTCTCAGACTTTTCAGTCTCAGGTGGGCACAGGCTGTGATTTGGAATACAGGCATCTGTTAAAGCATAAACAAATCCACTTGCTAAAATTTCAGCTGGCCATAAGGGAGGTCAAAAAGACTGTCAGAGCCCTCGTGACACCTTATTTCACACGATTCCTTTTGATAAGGTGTGTACATAAAGAAATCTCAGAAGCAGATATACCCGGAACACCACCATGCAGGACATTGCTGCCTCTCAATTTCTGTAAACAACAGCTTATCTGAAATAATCTTTTTCTTTACTAAATAAGGCTTCAGCGCACCAGATTTAATCACCAAGTTACAATCTTTTGCCTTCTGTTACGTACATAAACCACTGTCTTCCCTTTCACATGCAGAGTCCTACAGAAAAGTGTTTTCTTACCTCCTCCAACTCTCGTGTGCCTCTTCTTACCCCTGGGCATGCTTTTAATGGCATTACCAACCGGTTGGTAATTAACTTTTACTCTGGTTTAGTTATTGACCATTTCCCAGGACAGATTATGCAGAAAAACTGTTTCACCCATAGCAGGGTTTTAGCCAGAGGTAAAGCATGATACCTAGTAACAGACAGTCTTTTTTCCACCCTTCTGGGAGAGTAAGTAACCGTGGATGCACAAGAAACAATGCCTGCAGATAAAAAGAATGCCTCCAGATAATTATGTTTGTCAGAAGAGATTTGCACATTTCTTTGAACTGATGTATTTATATCCTACTAATTATTTGAGAAAAATCTCAGAGACCTTATCACAAAGGAAGTCAATGCTACGGTTATATTATTCCCCTCTAGTCTAGGTTTCTTTTTAAAGTATCCCTCAAACTTTACAGTTTGCTTTGAACAGTTTTCAGTCATTTTAATAACTTATACCTATGCAAACACCTCTACCCTAGAACATACCTGTACAGCTTATCAGGAAACATCTTTAGAATTGATGTCCATTAACAAACAGCCGAGGTCACATATGAAAGACCTGACCTTACTGTTAAATACTCACTCCTGTTCTTACTCTGCTTTGCCATGACAAGCACGGGACTTTGCTGATACTGCTATGCAAACACACACGGTACAACTGACAGCTTCAGGAAGTTGTGCAAGTGAGAAGCAAACAACAGTAGGTCACCTTAAGGTCTTTTTTTCCTTTAGAGTCCCTGGAACCGCAATCTAGAGAACGGTCTGCTCAGCAGGTTTTCAGCTTCTGAATTTCTCTCTACTCTTAAAGGCATAACTCTCTGCTGAAGGGTATGGAGGCATCCATTTGCTGTCCTGACCTCCTGTCGAGAAAAGGCTGCTGCTTGCCAGTGGCCCGCATCAGGGATGTTGCGGACAGGCTGCCAGACCTTGTACATCCCACTGATTACTACCCCCTGCTGCTGTTACACATGGGCACAAGTGACACAGCTGCAAGTAATCTGAAGACCATTAAGAGGGACTACAAGACACTTGGAGCAGGACTGAAGGGCTCCCAAGCACAGGTAATCTTTTCATCAATCCTCCCAGTCAAAGAGAAGGGCTTTGAAAGGGCAGATCGGATAGGGAAAATAAAAAAATTATTAAGGAAGTGGTGCCAGGGAGAGGGCTTTGGATATGTAAACCACAGGACTCACTTTGAGAGACCAGATCTTCTGGAGGCTGATGGGGTCCACCTTTCAGAGAAGGGGAAGAGCTTGTTTGGTCACAGGCTTTCCAATTTAGTCAAGATGGCTTTAAACCAGAGTTGCAGGGGTAGAGGATCCACAGTCTGTCTCACTTTGATGCCAATGACAGGAAGAGATGCTCCAGGCCTGGAGTAGGCTCACAGTACCTGCTGAAGTGCCGGGCAAGGGACACTCAGTCAGTAAGCTGGCTTCAATGGGGGAGCAACTTAAATGCCTGTACCCAAACGCACGGTGCAGGAGAAATAAGCAAGAAGAGTTACAGATGTATGTGTGCCTACAGGGCTACGACACCATTGGTATCACTGAGACGTGGTGGGATGGGTCTTATGAGTGGAGCATAGGAAGAGAGGGATATAGACCCTTTAGAAAAGACAGGCAGGGGAGAAGGGGAGAAGGGGTGTTGTGCTCTACATTAAGGACCAGCTGGAGCCCATGGAGCTCCACCTGGGACACAGGGAGGAGCTGACAGAGAGCTTATGGGTCAGGGTTAGAGGGAAGGAGACATCATCGTGGGGGTGTGCTACAGGCCACCAGACCAGGAAGACCTAGTGGATGAGGCCCTTTATAAACAGACAGCAGCAGCTTCACGTTCACAAGCCCTGGTCCTCATGGGTGATTTCAATCACCCTGACATCTGTTGGAAGGACAACACAGCGGAGCACCAGTGAACAAAGAGGTTCCTTGAATGCATAGATGGTAACTTCCGCCTCCAAGTGGTAGAGGAACCCACGAGAAGGGGTGCCATGCTGGACCTTGCCCTCACCAGCAAGGAGGGGCTGGTGAGTAACATGAAGCTCAAGGGCAGCCTTGGCTGCAGTGACCACAGAATAGTGGAATTCAAGATCCTTAGGTCATTGAAAAGGTCACACAGCAAGCTCATCACTCTGGACTTCAGGAGAGCAGACTTCAGTCTCTTCAGGGATATGCTAGGCAAGGTGTCATGGGATAAAGCCCTGGAGGGAAGAGGGGCCCAAGAAAGCTGGTTGATATTCAAGGGCCAGCCCCTCTGAGCCCAGGAGCAGTGCATCCCAAGAAGGAGGAAGGCAGGCAAGAATGCCACAAGGGCTGCATGGATGAACAAGCTGCTCCTGGACTTACTTGGGCATAAAAGGAAAATCTATAGGGAGTGAAAGTGAGGACAGGTTAGCTGGGGGGATTATAAAGAAGTTGCCCAAACAGCCAGGGATCAGCTTAGGAAAGCTAGGGCGCAGGTGTAATTAAATCTAGGCAGGGATATAAGGGGGAACAAGAAGACTTTCTATAGGTACATCAGTGATAAAAGAAAGGCTAGGGAAGAAGTGAGCCCTCTCAGGAATGAAGATGGAGAACAGGTCACAAGGGACACGGAAAAGGCAGAGGTGCTCAATGACTTCTTTGCCTTGGTCTTCACTGGCAAGGGTTCCAGCTGCACTGCCCAAGTCACAAAAGGCAATGGTAGGGACTGGGAGAAGGAAGATCCACCTGCTGTAAGCAAAGATCAGGTTTGAGACCACCTAAAGAACCTGAAGGTGCACAAGTCTATGGGACCTGATGACATCCATCTGCAGGTCCTGAGAGAACTGGCAGACGAAGCTGCCAAACAGCTGTCCATCATCTTTGAAAGGTCATGGCAGTCTGGTGAAGTTCCTGATGACTGGAAAAGGGGAAACATAACCCTCATTTTCAAAAAGGGGAAAAAAGAAGTCCCAAGAAACTATCGACCAGTCAATCTCACTTCTGTACCTGGCAGGATCACAGATCAGATCCTCCTGAAGGCTCTTCTAAGGCACAGGGGGAACGAGGATGCAGTGACTGGTGGTAACCAACACGGCTTCACCAAGGGCAAATCATGCCTCACCAATCTGGTGACCTTTTATGATGGAGTTACAGCTTTGGTGGATAAGTGAAAAGCAACTGATGTCATCTGCCGTGAAAAGCAACTGATGTCATCTGCCTGGACTTGTGCAAAGCGTTTGACACCGTCCCACATGACAAACTGGTCATGAAACTGGAGAATCGTGGATTTGATGGACAGACCACTCACTGGATAAGGAATTGGCTGGATGGTCGCGCTCAGAGTCCTCAGACTCAGAGTCCGCACTCATTGTCCAAATAGAGACCAGTGATGAGTGGTGTTCCCAGGGATCAGTACTGGGACCAGTACTGTTCAACATCTTTGTCAGCAACATGGACAGTGGGCTCGAGTGCACCCTCAGCAAGTTTGCAGATGACACCAAGCTGGGTGGTGCAGTTGACACCCTGGAAGGAAGGGAAGCCATCCAGAGGGACCTGAACAGGCTGGAGAGGTGGGCCCATGCCAACCTCATGAAGTTCAACAAGGCCAAGTGCAAGGTCCTGCACCTGGGTAGGGGCAATCCCAAGCACAAATACAGGCTGGGTGGAGAATGGCTCGAGTGCAGTCCCAAGGAAAAGGACTTGGGGGTGTCAGTCGATGAAAATCTCAACATGAGCCGGCAATGTGCACTTGCAGCCCAGAAGGTCAACCACATCCTGGGCTGCATCAAAAGCAGCATGGCCAGCAAGGCAAGGGAGGTGATTCTGTCCTGCTGCTCTGCTCTGGTGAGATCCAACCTGCAGTCCTGTGTCCAGCTCTGGGGCCCCCAATACAAGAAGGATATCGAGCTGTCGGAGCAGGTCCACAGGAAGGCCACAAAGATGACCAGAGGGTTGGAACACCTCTCCTGCAAGGACCAACTGAGAGTTGGGGCTGTTCAGCCTCAAGAAGGCGCCGGGGGGACCTTATTGCAGCCTTCCAGTTCCTGAATGGGTCCTATAGGAAAGCTGGGGAGGGACATTTTACAAAGGCAGGTAGCAACAGAATGAGAGGAAATGGTTTTAAACTGGAAGAGGGTAGATTTAGACTGGATATTAGGAAGAAATTCTTCACTGTGAGTGTGGTGAGGCACTGGCACAGGTTGTCCAGGGAAGTGGTGGATGCCCCCTCCCTGGAGGTGTTCAAGGCCAGGTTGGATGGGGCTGTGAGCAGTCTGGGCTGGTGGGAGGTGTCCCTTCCCATAGCAGGGGTTGGACTGGATGAGCTTTAAGGTCCCTTCCAATTTAAACCATTCTGTGATTCTATGATTCTTTAAGGGAGGGAAAATATCAGAGAAAGGACTGCCCCACGGGCTTTGAAGCAATGCTACACATGGACTGGAGGAACAACAAAGACAGAGCTCATCTCCCCTCCCAAAGGAAAAGGAGAGTAAAACATTCTATCACTAACCTGCAGACCCCACCATTTTACTCCATTTAAGTCATCTTCACCAGTCCCAGCTTGACAGAGATGGGTGTTGCTTTCGGATAGTGCAGCTAACAGCACGCTCCATGCAAAACCCCTGAGTGACGAGGGGATGTTCAATAGGAGCTTTTGCTGGAGGAAGAACTAAACACTGGTGCCACTGCCCAGCCTTTCCCATGGTTGTGTGGCCTCCTGAAGTCTGGAATTACAACAGCACTACACCAAAACCAGCTTCCCTTTTGAGATACAACGGCCTGTTAGAGATTACAGGTGCCACACTGTTTAAAGCAGTTTTTAGATTTCTTGGTAAGATGTATCTCCTTCTCTTTCAGAAGCCAAACTGAAAGAAGTTGACTGGACCGAAGGTTACGTGGAACACCCCAAGCAGTAGGAGCAAGCTCAACTGCAACTGCAGAAAAATGAGCTCTTTATTAGAAAGTCCAGGAAGTCTGTGGTATTCAGTACAAATACACGCACATCTCACCAACAATCAGTGACACCACAGAAAAATGATCCCACATAGAAAAGTATCCTTTACTGTAAGGATTAACCAAAATGCTAAACTACAACTGCTTCTTCATCATTAGGGCAATGTTTACTAAAGGAATTTCAGTCTGCAGATTGTGTCATAGGAAATGTCATTACGTTCCACTCTGCCAACGGGAGTTGACATATTTCAAAAATAACATGCCTAAAATCATCTTACCAAACATGCAGAGTAGGCAGAAATTCAGGCTAGGAGGTACCTCACACACAGAAAAGACTTTTTTTAAAGCCTAGTGTCTCAGTAATTCAATTCCTATCTTGTTTAAATAATGAGAAGTACTCTGCACCTTGTACTGCTGAGCACTAGTCTACAAAATCTCAAATGAATAACTGAAGTTTTATACAATATAAAACTGGGTTTATATATATATGTATGTGTGTGTGTATATAAATATATATGTATGTTTGTGTATATATATATATATAAAGAGAGAGAGAGGTGTGGGAAAAACAATAGCTCAGCTTATCAAATTTCCTCAAGCTGACAAAATCAAATCAATGTGTATCAGAAGCAGATACCGATACAGTAATCTGTGAACTTCAGAGACTGTGTCAGATTCCTGAATTCGGTTACTTTTAAAAAATAAAAAAAGAAAAAATTTGGAAATGGCAGCGGCAAAGTGCATAATAGCAAAGGTAACATTAGAACAAAACAAAAAGCCTCAAACAAACAAAGAGATTCTAACACAACCCAAACATTTCAAAACATTCTTTCAGTCTGTTAAATACAATAATACTTTCTATGCTACCATAATATTCTCTATACTACTTTATTATTTCACTCAAAATTAAGTGAAACAAAACCAGTAAGCCATAGTAAGTCATTCATACAGAAGCTTATTTAAGTTTATATGAAGATATTTTCATTTCTGCAATCAACCAACCACCAACCTGATGTCCCTCAGGGGCAGATTTCTGAGCTGGTGTCACCTGTCACAGTCTCTTGCCCTCAATGAAGGAAGGAATATTTCTGTCACCAAAGATCCATTTCTCACTGTTTTAATAGAGGCAAATCTCGATCATTTAAACTGGTCCAACAACTATTATGTAGTTTCTAGAGAGTCTGACTGCTGGACACAAAAATAGGAGGCATATATATTTTATGAAATACGGCTCTTTTCACCCTTGTATACAAAATCCATGCAGACACTGTAAACACAGCAGAAGCTGGTAAAACAGCCTGACTGCAAAGGGTCAGTGCCTCTGAAGAGTCTCACACTGTGACCCCAGGAATAAAGGCAAGCACAATCGCTTGTCTCTTCAGAGAATTTAGCTATAATACATCAGCTATCCAGAGATTCAATTTACAGTTTTTAAGGCCAGGAAGTGCCACTGCTCACATATTTCAGCCTCCCAAACACCAGTCCACTAAATTTTCCCAGCTACTCCCTTAGGAAGAGCTGCATTTTACTGCATTATATTTCCCAGAAAATAGAAGACTTCCTTGAAACAGAAATCCCAAGGAAGAATCACCCTTGGCAGCAAGTGCCCTGAGGAGAGGCTCTGCGAGGCCAAGAACACTGAAGCGCAGGGAACACGAAGTGATGCACACATGGGCCAAGATCTAGCCCTGCTCCACTCCCTGTCTGTTTTTGGCTACAGGAGAGCTCTGCAGGCCCTGCACCCTACACTCCAGCAAGCGGCAGCGGAGCCAGGAACTGCGAGTGAGCCCAACCTCCCAGCGCACCAGGGATGCGGGGCTGGCGACGTCAGGCAATGCAGGGTGGCTGAGTTGAATCTGCAACTAATGGCTGGGGATATCAGAACTGAAATAATCTGAAACCACTATAAACGATGGCAGAAATGCAAAAAGTAAGTCCTTACTGCACCCGCTCTAAGCAAGCCAGGGTCTATTTCCCTTTTGTTATCTCTTTCTCCTGCATTAAACAATTTGCCCGTTTGTTTATAATGTCAATAGCACCGTGTGCCAAGTGCGATAGAAAAATTTGTTTAGAATTTAATTAAGTTTACAAAGTCACTGGGAAACCAATGGGAAGTGGGCATGTGAGAAGAGGCAGGGAAACAGTCTCACAGTATGAAGTTTGAAGCTCTTTTCCACTTCTTCCTTAAAAAACCAAAAAATTCTGAACCTTGGGCATGATCTACTTAGCTGAATTCCTTTAACGCGCTGTACATCCTTCTCAGGTGACGGGAATTAAAATTCAAGCCACCAGAAACAAGCTCAAGCGCACTTCATGATCACAGCCTTGGTATTTTTTTACATCCTGCCGTCACTTTGAAAATACCTCCTCAAAACAGGCCAAGCCTGGAACACCAGCATCTTTATTCAAAAACCGCAATTACAAAGCATTGTGAGAACAAAACTGAAGGGCAGCTGCCTCCAATCAATACTACCAGACTTGTGTTTTTTAAAGCTTGTGATGCACTTTGTAAAAGAAAGCGAGCAGTCAGATTCTGATCTCAGTTATAGAGGGTAATCCGGCACAACCCAACAGAAACCAGTATAGCTGCTCTGCATTTATAACAGCATGAAATTCAATCAAGTTGATTCCCACAGTAAAGAGGGGGAATATTTTAAATACACAGCTCAGAAAGGACTGCTCAACTAATTCTCCACAACAGTGAAAGGAAAGGTATTTCAACCATAAAAGAAAACAACCTAAATCACACCAAGATTATGTGACGACGACAGGAAACAAAGTTTTGAAATGAGACAGTGAAGGCAAAACACAAAAGCAAAGTCAGATAAAGGGCCACATGGGAAGTCAAACCTATGCAAAAAAAAACACCCCAAAAAACAAAAAACTGGTTTTCGGGGTTTTTTATTGGTTTGGGTTTGTTGTTTTTTGGTTGTTTTTTTTTTTACTTTCTATAAAAATCTTGTCAGTCTTTTTACTGGAAGGAAAGTGTCTATCAGAGAAAGAGAGGGGAACAGAGAGAAGCAGATCTGAGTCCAGGGAACAAAAGCAGATCAGTACAGCAGAAACAAGTCAGCAGCCAGTCCCAGAGCAGTCTGGCACACAATAAAACACACCAGTCATTACCAGCCCCTGAGCAGACTTTGGTGAGAGACACTGGAAGAGCTGCAGATGAGACGAACAGATGGAAAGACAAAGCCAATCAGGAATCAAACCACACAGTTCCAGCAAGGAGAATCTCCGCCAGTGTACATTTTGCAGCCTTTATTTCACAACTAGGTCAAGTTATTTTTTCTTTACCCCTTAACTGCTGTCTGCAGTAGGAAGTTCTGAAGTGAGAAGGATGGATCCCTAAGAACCCTCAAAAATATTCTTAGCGTGTGTGGAAAATAAAGACGTGGATGAATACACTTATGGTGGAAGCCCTTTAAACAATGACATGCACTAAAGACACAAAGTGAATTCCAGCAACATAAGCAAATCTCAGTTTGTAGCATAAAATTTAACCAAGGTACAGAACGGTGCACTCCATGAGAAAACGTGGAAGGGGATAAAATACAAAGTGCATTTCAGAATGACCAGAGGCTTCGGAGGGGGACACACACACACACACACACACACGACGGGGAAAGGAGGGGGGGGGAATAAATTTATATACAATGCTGACAGATGGCAAAAAGCCTTGGTAATTGCATTCAGTTTTCTTACCAATAGGAATTACTTTTCCCCCCTTTAATCTTAAAAGTTCCTCAATATTCTGCTATCAAAACAAATTTGTGTTGTTAATAACAATACACTTCACTCATTAGCACTTCACGGCCACAGGTTTGTGAACATAGCAACTGAACATTCAGGAGCAAACTAATGGGTTCTTCAGGTAAGTGCAGAAAATCTAGTCAACTGCTAAATAATCCAAAACATTTCAGCTAATACTGTACAGACATCATCAACAAAAGGCTTTCGCTCTCTATTCTACCCTGCACATTCAAATCATTCAAATGCTGCAATACTGGCATATGTGTAGATAATCCTGAGCAGGGATGATTCTGAATGTTAAGCAACAGTTTATTTTGACTGAGTGGGAGCACAGATTGGCCATTGTACACAAGTTTCCATGTGGTAACACACAACAGCCTCAGCGTGCTTTTTGGCACAAGAATTCATCATTTCCAAGAAGCAAGAATTTAGTCGATATGTGATCTAAAAACCCCTGAACGCTACAAGCACTACACAGGTGCTTAATGCTGAAAATTATGTTCCCTCCTCTGCAAAACCAGGCCTAACCAAAAGCCTGTTGATGTCAATGGAGGGGCTGGCTTCGCTGGTGTTTGGCCAAAACATAGAGGGGAAAAATAGCATTGCTGGAACCCAGGGGGAAGGGGAACCAGGGCAGCAGCAGGCCCGATGGCTCTGCTCTAGCTGTGTCAGTCTGGCCAGAAGACTGAGATGAACTCAGAAGACGTGAGTTCCACACCGCATCCTGCTGGGCAATCTTTGATGGGTCATTTGTCCTCTGGATCTCACTTCTCTGGTCCTTCACTCACCTCTTTTGTACAGTTCTCCAAAACCAAAACAAACAAACAAACCAACCACAAAAAAACCCCAAAGAAACCCACCCAGCACATTGAAGCTCCTCAGCCTCTGCTGACACAGATCAAGGTCTGGTCCTCTCTGCACTTTTGTTCAGAGTTCAGCATCCCACTATCTTGCTGGCCAAGAACCAACTTTTGGTCTCCCTGCCAGCCATCTGCAATATAGCTGAACTGAGACGCACAACCGCTGAGATCATGACTACACTCATGGCTTTTGGCCATTGTGACAGAATTAATCATCTGCAACCCAAGCAGGACAGAAGGAGGGTTGCTTATACGCTTAAACTGTGACAGACGCATTGGCAAGGGAACAAAATGCATGAGAATGTGTGGGGTTAGAATGGTACCCTGAAGCAGAAAAGCTAAGGAACACTGCTGCCAACTGCAGTGTTAGAAAAGTTTGTTTGGTTAAAAAAAATAATAATAAACAATATTTTTAAAAAGAGTTATTACCATGTCTTTCTTCAGAGGTACCCAAATACCCAAATATATCTTTACAGGGACAAGAAGGAACATAGTGCTTAGTCATGGGTATTTCACAGTCTAGTGCTATTGTCATGGAAGTAGTCTCAGATTTTAGCTATGAATGGCACTAACTGAAGAGTTTTCTCTACAAATACTTATTTTAAAGGGGACATTCTCAAAGAATAGATTTCCAGCTTGAATTTAAGCCTTTCACATGCAACTGCCAGGGAGCAAATAACAGGATTATAGTGCAGCACAAATACCAGCCTCCAGTGTCACTGGCACCGAATGCAATGCACAACTGATATCCACAGTACGATGTTTGATGACGGGTTAGCGCAGGCCAGGTGATGGTGTTTGTTTTGAAGATGAACACCAAGGCTTCATTCACTCCCCAGGGGCTTCTCTTCTAAACCAGAACTCTTAGCAGCAGCAGCACCCAAATAATTATAATCTACAGACTGCCTCTGACTGACATCAGGAACTAAATTACACTTACAGGTACGGGAAGGTACAAGCACTGACAAATTATCATAGACTTCATGTGCATCTGCCAAATGCAGGCACAACTCACCAAAACAGAAGAGAGAGACATCTTTCAGAATTCATCTCAAGTCTGCTTGGTATTAACAGTGAAGTGGAAAACTCTGCAGCTATCCCTCTGATCTCCAACCACCTTTTCCAAGAAACACTTGAGTATTCAAAAGACGGAAAAGTTTTTCAGTATTAACAGCTGTGTCTTCTGGTGTGTCTAGAATGTCTGAACACACAACAGGGATTTGAAGAAGTGCTTTCATACCAGCAGGCTTGTCTGTTCTTGTAACTCTGACAAATAAGAGAGATTACCTCTTCCTACAAACCTTGCCTCGCTTGAATACATACAGTACCCAGTAGAAATACAAGGTGATTCATGTTTGGAGGTTTAGGACTTATTATTTTGTAATATTCCACAGCTAACAAAGATCAGTGTTACACCAGGGGATCCACATCAGCTGTACACAAGCTGGAAACGATGCCAGCCTAAGAGCTGCCTTTGGATTTCTCCTGGAGAGAGACTGAGAAACCAAGCCTGAATTTAGAAATCTACTCTGCACGCAGGATGGAAGTGTAACTTTCCAAAGATAAACAGAGCACTGCAAAGCAGGCAATCGTTTTAACTTCTGCTTATTTTCTCAACCCACAGCATGTTGGAAGTAAGGCGATAAATATGTCAGTCTGTTCTAGGAGAGGCCACCAAAAACCTCAGGGAAGAAGGCTCTCTTTTGTCACAGCTACCGGATTTTCCTAGCCTCACCCAGCACGTTGAGCAGCACTGCACTGCCATCTCTTGGCAGCTCTTTACATAACGATTTAAGTTCTATGCAAGTATAAGAATAAATTGACATTAAAAAGACATTAGAAGATATAAATGTTTATATACATGCATGCTTCCCTTACTAGCTAAATAAAAACAGATTGAAGCTCAAGGTGAGGAGTTCTGTCTACATCCAGTGTGTTTCCCTGACTCTCAAGATTTGTACTTAATGTTAGATGCACCTAAAAAACCAAAACTGTTAAGAGTCTAGATATGGTCTAGAAATCTTTTTTTTTTTATTTTTCCACAAAAAAAGTAACTAATTCTTATAACCCACTTATATGAGTAGCACATATCCACTGTCCTGAATTCAAGATTTTATCCACTTGATTAAAACAATACCAAAATGCCAGCAGAGTTGTGGGGAAAAAATTGGCTTAAAGTCCTTGGTCCTTTCAAGTACATAAAATAATAAACAACAATTTAAAATATACAGCAAAGACAAAGACAGGAGTACGGCCTAATGCCACCTGTACATACTGGAAATGCAGAGGCAGGAGAAATTTGTTACTAACAGCTGCTGATGTACAATGTTTACACTCCCTGTAATACGAAGTCTAAGAGATGACCAAAATATTGCAACAGCAACAGCTCCAGAAAACACCATCAGGATTCAAATTTTGACAGCTACCAGTTAAAGAAACAATTCCATATTAAGCACAAAGACACATCACCACCCACTGGCAGAAACACTGTCCATGCTAACATCCACATGTTCCTAACTCCAGTTTCCACATCTATGGTAGGCGAGTCTGATACCAAAGATGTCTCAGCCTCTGCTTCCTGCTCTACACGGGCCATAACGTTCTACTGACTGAATTATTTTGGTATACACAAGATTAAAATGTAATCCTCCTCAACTTTTCAATGTTTTTTAACAGAGATATTACAGTGGGAGAATATACACACGCACTGTTGAAGGGGAAACTTCTGTGTAGCCCCGAGTTGGGTTTCTAAATACCTTTACCAAGCCTTGGGCAAAGAAGTTCTTTATGTACCTAACTCAGAGCTGCAAAATCTAGTCTAAAAGCAAGTTTCTAAATAATTTGAGTTTACCCACACTAAAATCCTGGCACTTAGGGGGCTCTTATAAATGTTATCCATAATTTCTAGAACTATGTGAAAGTCATCAACTAAAATGTGCAATGTACTTCAGTTACTCTGCAGTACATGACACAGAAAGCCTTGGTAGGCCCAATAACACACAGAGTAGTGCTCATAAAACACAGATTTCAAGCACTTTTTACTAGGGAGACGGTGGTCAAAGAGCAGCTGAATAACAACCAGTAAAAAGCACCAAAGCCCAATTCCATTTGAAAGAACAATTCACAGCTGTTGGAAGTTGAGCTCATAAAATGTGTCTATTTGCAATGTTATAAAAGAATGACAACAGCATGATCTTTTAAAAGAAACCACCACAAAAATATGAAGTTGTGAACACTGTCCTGAGATAAACAAGGTCACTGTCTGCTTCCTTGAGATGCAGTTATACAAATCTGACCTTTCTGTAATAAGCAGTAATTTCAGTGAAAACAACCTTTCAGTTCAGAAGGGAAGTAAGCCATGTATCCTGCAGTTGCAGTTTATGATGAGACTCCCAGCCCTAATTTAAAGGTCACCAACAATCCTTTGAAAGCCAGATTGCTTTTCACTTTTTCCACATTTCATATAATGTCTTCAGGGCTGACTAGTCCACAACAGCAATATCACACAGTTGCCTGGTTAAGAAGGAACTTAAGCCTTCCCTTCAGTACTTATCACCTTATTAGGCATGCCAAAATTACCCGCAAGAATAACCAGTAAGAATGTCGGTACAAATAATTATTTAGCTAATCTGTATAACAATATTTACATCAGTATTTGCACTCTGGTAACAAGCAGAGGAACTGAAGACCTCACTATGCCAGGTGGTCTACAGAGAGGTTGGGACTGGACAGTCTTTGCTTCCCCCAACTACAGTGTGTTCAAATGAGCTCATGGTTTGCCCTCCGAGGAGGGAAGCAGCTTACCTGCAGCTTTGATAAATACAGGACTGCTGCCTCTTACTTACTGACTTCTGTGATGAATGAATGCAATGCATTCTCAGCCACACATTGAGAGAAATAACCATCAATCAAGAAGCACTTAGAGAAGTTGGGACAAATGGTGGAAAAATCACGCTATGATTGAAAACATGTTGTTATATTTGGGGAGTATTGTTGTTAAATGCAACATCTGAAACACACCTGTCAGCTCCTAGTTTGTAGGTGCTGTCATAATACATCTGAAGAAGATGCTAACTCCTCTGTCATTCATGAGATAGCTATGTAACCGTCACTCTGATTCTCCAAACTTTTTAAAACAAAAGAGCCAAATGGCATTAAACCCAATCAATGCTAACCTAAAATCAGAGCACGCTATTTGCCAAGCAGTCCAACTGTTTTTTCAAGCAGGAAGAGAGTTCACTTCTTCACCTTTACCTACTCAGCAGTTTGCTATGTGGGCTGTACACAAAGGATACACATCATGTCGGTTAGCATCAAAGACAGGATTAATGATGTTCAGTGATAAATTCCCAAAAAGTTAACTTCCTACATGGAGGCCCAGTGTTACACTGGGACCTTGACATTTGTAGTTTTAGATTGATTTGTGTGTCTGGAAATACCTGCTGTGAGATCCTTAATAGAGCACGAGAACACTCATGGAGAACTCTTATGCAGAGCCTGGGAGCATGCAAAAAGCTGTTTGTGCTCTTAATCTAACCTGAAGAATTTCTTCAAATACTTACTTGGCCCAGTAAAGCTCTCTCCAGGGAGTAGATTCAAGCTGGCACTGAAGACAGAAAACAAAATCTCTATCACCGCAGCACAGCTAAGCTAAGGACGTTGGAGAGACAAGAAGGCTGGCTACTCTTTTCACTGAATGGACTGAATTAAGAGATTAATGGGGAAAGCTCCATCACGTGTTCTGTCCCTGGCAGAGAAGAGGGCCATGGGTAGTCTGGTGCAAGGGAAGGAAAGGTTTACTATCATTGATGTACTGGTGCACCAGATTGTCTAGCTGCTCAGCTCCTTAGGGCTATTTCCTTCTCCAAAGGAAACACAAAATAAGATCTGCTGATTGCTACTTGAAGCAGGTAATCACACACCCTTTTCTCTGTACTGACTATTCAATTACGTGAACTCCTGCCCCTTGCCAAAACAAACCTGGCGGAACGGAAGGACTGCACGGGTTTTATTCGACCCTGAGCTGCCTTACACTGTGGTGTGGTAGCAAAACCTTTCAACACCTGTATCCACACCTTCACTGACAACAGTGCTGGTATACATGTAGCTGCCTTGTACAGCACACAGCCCCACTGTAATCTGCTCATTTTATAAGGATAAGCACTTCAAAGTAGTCAGTGTTACAGCAAGCAAGGATGACAGCAGGCTGGAGATGACTTAGAAACATATTCAAAACATGTCCTTTTCACAGTGCACTGCAGGTGGTTAAGACCAACATTGCTAACCTTACCAAACAACCCTGTTCTTCCCCACACACACTGGTAGCTGCTGTTCCTAAAGGGCAAGTAACTTGCCACAGAGGACAGCTAATAACGTTCAACAATTTGGTGACAGTGGTGATTTCATCTTCTTCCCAGAAAAAGAGCAATTGATTTGTCTACATATATCCCCAAAAATTTTAATGGAAAACTGTTTCTCTAGCTAGACCCTCACAAGGCATTCAATTTCTAAACCCTCTGTCAAGCCTGTTTCAGGAAGGACTGTTAAAGGGAAAGCAGCATTATAAACGTAGCCACCAAGAGCAAGATGACATCTAAACAAGTTCTTCAGATCTTTAAAGTTCCGTACAGAAAATGAATTTCTACTTGCTCAGGTACAGCTCAGTTCCAACTCTTTCTTATTCCCCTTTTTTCTGCTTTGGAACCAACCTGCGGGCATCATTGGAGAGCACCACTCCACAGTGCACATTCATGGTCCCAGCTCTGAAGAACTCACTGAGGGGGCTTCTGAGGTGAAATTAGCAGTCAAGGTACAAATGAGATCACATTCACCAATTCAGTCCTTGGGCATCCAGGAGGTCATGCCTCCTGCTGCCTGGAGCCTGCACACACGGTGCTGTCACTTAGGTGAGACTTGCACATGCTTCAGGGTGCAGAATTACACACAGAATCACAGAAGGTTAGGGATTGGAAGGGACCTCAAAAGATCATCCAGTCCAATGAGACCATTTCTCATGGCCCACAGTACTGCAGCTGCACCCGACTGTAAAGCATTCAGAAAGACTGAGAGATACTTGAAAGTCTTCATTTCATAAAACACACGCAAATAGTGTTGCAGAGAGCATTATGATAAAAATTGAGAGATTAGATCAAAATTAATAGCTTTGAAAGGTAACTAAATTCTAAGCAACTGGAATGCTATGTAAACAAACTTTCTTTTTTTTTAGTAAGGCATTATTCATTTTTTTCTTCCTAAATTTTCTTTCAGAAGGAACATTTAGAAAGTTTTAAGCATCATGCCCCCAAGATAAATTGTATTTAAAGGTTACAGTACAAAACTAGATACTTCAGTCCTATACAAGATGGCTTATTAATTGCCCTAGATACGCACATACTTATCAATTTGTTCATATAATTTGACAAGGGGAACTGATTTACTATCACAGTGAAATACCACATTAAACGCACAAAATTCTTTCTTTATACTGCTCCTCCCCTCTTAAAAGCATTGTTTGACTGCACGCCATACTGAATTATTATTCTGTAATCAAGTGATTTAACTACTGCAGCACATACAGTTAACATTCATCTATACTCTTATTCTAATTTCACCTTTCTGTCTTCTGTTGTCATACCAACAAGGAAAAAATATGGATTTCATTTAAACCAAAGTACACAGAGCAGCATAGAGCAGCAAGATAAGATAAGGGACTTTTCTCTTCTCTTGCGATGCATCCTTCTCAACAATGCAAGCACAAAAGAATGCAAAATACAGTACTTTTGAAAGCATAAATAGTACAGAATCATCAGGTTGAAAACTTTGTAATGTATTAAGTAAATATTGCTTGGAAAAATATTTTTAAAAAAAAAAAGCCCAAACCATTTTAATTACTGTCAAATAATTTAATAAAGGAAAGGCTTCAGACCAAGATGTTGTGTGTGACAAGAACTGGAAGGATTTGGTCCACAATCCATCATGCCTGACCCAACATTTGCTGAAGATAAAACCGATTATTCCTGACCCAACCTTCTACTTTATTCACAGAGCAGTACAGTTTTCCATCAGCCTCAGCTTCTGTGCATTTTCAGATGACTTGCATTAACATTCCAGTCCCAGAGCACACAGAGTTCATTTCACATTCAGTGTGACAGTCTTTGTGTGCTCATCTTTTAGGGCCTGTAAGATCACCAGTGCCTGCCAGGATGAAAATGTTCATTTCCCTCTACACCTACACTGATTTTGGTCTCATGCTGACTGGAAATATGGTTGATGCACAGCATGCATGCCTGAAGACACCTTGAATCAGTACAACACACAACAAGATTGACAGTAAGCCACTGAAAAGAACCACTTCAGCAACAATATTTACATGCACTAGGTCACATTAGCAATGAGAAATCAAGACAAAGAACCCTGATAACAGGAAGACTTGATCATAAGAGATTTTCATTACACTACATTTTATGGGGTATAGAAATGAGGCAGTCAAAGTCACAAAGGCTTCCAGAAGCGCTAGGGATTCTGAGGGAAGGGAGGAAAAGAGGAAGCAAGTGTATACTCTCATCCATCATCTGGGATCTTCACTCAACAGAACAGCCTGAAGTAGACCTGGAAAAAACCAGAGGCACCGAGATTCTCAACTCGGAGAAGACCACTGCAATCAATGTAGTCCTTTGGAACAAGTTAAGTTAGAGATTTAAGCAAAGATTAAAACAATGCATTAGAAGTGTATATACACATACCGAGGATTTAAATACAGAGATACCCACCAGAATACTGAGCTACACACTTGGTATGTGCTTCGACCCTAAATAATGCAATTCCTGTTATGTCCAACAGCATCTCTCATATTCCAGCCCGTACCTGATCAATGGAAACTACATTATTTTTTCTTAGTGTAAAATAAATACCTAAGCCAAAGTAATCCTCAAGGACACAATTTCCCAAGTGACTACCAAATGAGAAGGATAAATTAAAAAAAAGTGCATATTTTGAGAACTCCCAGAAGAGCTATTTTTAAGTATTTTCACTTCAATTATACGTCCACTCAAAAATTACACACACAACAAAAGCTCAACTACCAGAGTGCAATTCCAACAAAAATCTTCAAAACATACATTAAATATGTCACAAAATACAAGTGAAATATATGAAATTATACACAGCAAGAAGTCTGACCACGTTACACACAGCACGAAGCCTGGCCACAACAATCTGACTTGTATATTAAAGCAACTCATATATACATTAACTAAACAAAGTATATATAAGTACAACATCTGAGATAATGTACAACACATTAGTTAATAACAATGTTACGATCTTTGACAAAAGGTTTAGCAAAGAAAAAAAAAAAAAACAATTAAGGGTTTGGAACAATAGCATGAGATTAAGACTCCCAGAGTCCCACAAAAGGAGTTTCCAAATAAAGATCTAATCTTCATCAAAACTCGTAAAATTTCAGAGCTCATTAAATACTTTCTGAAGTTCTCATTATTTATTTAGTACACATTAAAGTTCTGTAAATGGTAAAAAATAAAAAAATACTGTAAGGCAAAGGTCAAAGGAACTGCACAACCGTTCTGGTGAAAGGCAGCCAGCAAAGCTACACGGACACACTCTCAGCTCCATTTACTCATTGCCCACGAGAGCTAGCTCTGTCTTTGGCAAACTGCTGAAAAGTCGCTGCATGTTAAGTGAAACTATAAGCTAAATTTTGCAGCAAAAGTTTGCAAAGAACACTGTAATACTAATACATCGATTTGAAACACTGGGTTCAATCCCTTGGAACTGTCCATTACATATGTGGTCCATAAAAGACCCAAACACTGTGCAAATGCATTTTCTTATCCATACAGGGCTTGCCAGAGGTCACTGATGTCAAATGAAGTTCTTGCATACAAGGCAGATGGGGAACACAGAAGAAATTTGATGTGCACTTCAAAGGGAAGAAATTCCTTCAGCCTGCGAGGCAATTCTGTGCCTCACTTAGTAATGAGTTTCTTTTGAAGAAATACCGTTACACAGAAATGCACTTAACAGGAATGCTGCCATAGAGCATTCTCTATTAACAAAAGCAGGTCAACATACTCAGGACAGATTCCCTGCAAACATTAGAATAATTTTAGCCATTTGATAGGTAGTCCACCTAGTCTTCGCAAGTGGCTCACTTTCTGCTGTCAGGCCAAAATACTTTATAGGTGCAAATATATTTAACTGAAATACAGGCCAAGACTAATTTTAACTGCAATACATTGCTATTAATCAGGAAGCAATTTGCATGGTGAGATCTGAATTGCTCTCATTGTTCGAAACTTGCTGCTTCTACTTCTAAGGATGTGACAAAATGTTAAGTTATATAACTTTTTTACTCATTTTACACATTTAGGTGTGTGCATCCTGCCAAAAAGATTTATGGTCCGTGTTACCTACGCAATGCTGCAAGAGATGAGAGATGAAACGCAAAGCTCTGCAATAGCCAAGAACAATAGCTCAACCACTGGTTAACTCATTTCATGTGTTTCTGCGTCAGTTTTCTTATCTGTACAAGAAAGGAAACAAAGTTCATCTATCTCTGCAAAGCACTTGGAGATATTTTGATAAACTATGTTATTCAAACACAGCATTTTCCAAGGTCAGTCCTCTCTGCACAGCTAAGGCATACTTAAACAAACTGATCTTCAACTCCTCCTCCTTTGGATTTACAAACACTAATCCCAGACATTTCACTCCAGCATCCATTAATTTACAGCAGATTTAGCCAGCTCATTAGCACCCAGCAGGAGCCGGTTCACCAGGCAGCAGCCCCAGGCTCACGACTGACCCTCAGAAGTTTTGCTTCCAAACAGAGCAGGGCCAGGTGTGACTCTCGGATAACGAGCGTGGCCTTGCGAGAAGCAGGCACCGTGCCAGCCAAACTGCACTGCACAACCACTGCAGCCTCGCTGCAAAGACTGCAGGCTCTCACCATTTCAAATTCTCAACCCATAAAGTACCTTAATGTACTTTACAAGCTGTAAAGCACAAATGAATTGAGCTGTAAATGGACAGAACCTAGTTTCCTAGCGAAGCAATTGGTAGAGAGTTTTGGGGTGTTTTTTTTAAAAGACAGAAACAGCAACCCAGTGCGCTAAGAGGAATCATACCTGTGGTCAGTCAGACGTTTAAGAAGAGTACTAAAGTGCAACTAGCACATCTTAACATAACTACACTGTTTCACTGAGAGTGGTTCAAAAGTAGGGAATAGAAAAATATGTATTGATACCAGGGATTTAACCAATAATCTATAGAGGCTTTAATAAAATAAAGTTTAT